>NC_077231.1:59631285-59856285 GCF_027887165.1 Monodelphis domestica | reverse complement strand
GCCTGAATTTATAGAACTACATAAAAATGTATGAGAATTTATAGAACTGCATAAAAATATTCTGTGGAGATGAAATGAGTCCTATACCAGCAGACAGAGTCATAGTGGCTACTTGTTTTGTTTGTTTTTGTTTTTGCTTAACAGTACTTTTTTGTTAAGGAGGAGAGTTCTTAGAGGGAAGTGACTGAGAAATGATAGTAATGTTTTCAAATCAATAAAACTTTTTTTAACACAAAACTTAAGGCTCTACAGAATTATATCTCATTTTCCTTCAATGTTCAAAAACAAGCTGCTTATTAATTTTTAGGAATTCATCTAAATTTTCCATTATCCTTCCCAAGAACAAAAATCACAGACAAATTTTATTGCCAATAATTTTTGCAAGGTCAATATAATTTAGTACTGCCTTTTACCTACTTCCTCATTAATTAGACCTGCAAACAAGCCTTTTCATAAGTTGGCACATTTAAAATCAGTGAAGTGCTAAAATGTTTAAATTGCCATATTTATGGAATCTGTGTCTTCAAAAATGCTCTAGCTAGGAATTTTTTTAATCCAGATGTTGGTCATGGAAGATTAATAGAAAAAAATGAACAAGACTAATTCAATTTTGTGATTTTTGACAGGGAGTGATCATAAGAAAGTACCTTGGAGGTTAGCTGATCTAATTCCTTTATTTTACAGATGAAGAAACTGAGGCCCAGGGAAATGAAGTTGCCTAAGGTTACACAACTAGTAAATGGCAAAGCCAAGATACAAGCTCTCTGACTGAAAATCTGGTAATCTTTTCCTGGAACCAAGTGACTGATTTTTTTTTAACAACAAAAGAATTAAATTAATATCAGATTTGTTTTTCACATTGGTAACTAGAGTGAGAAACTTTTGTATTAATACATAATTCATAAGAATGGAAATAAAATTTTACTCCACCTAGCCAAAAAAGAAACTACACAATTTCACAAAAAGTTCCAGAACCAAAGAAAAAGACAGAAGTCAAGCAATTATTTCAATTATTTCCCCTGTGTTCCCTGCATAATTTACCTGGTGAATCTTGGCCAAATTTCAAATCAATTGGTTCTTTGCTTTTATTTCCCATAATACCAAACAAGTACTTAATTCAAAATATGAAATTATGCAGAAAGTCTTTTAAACTTACCTTAATTTCATAAGTTGTTCCAGGATTAAGATTCGTAAGAAGCATTTCCAAACTATCTGGTTTTGCTCTAACTTGTGTATAGGTTGCTTGCATCCATGGGCAAACTTCCTTATATTTGACAACATATGATTTAATCCTTCCATTTGGCTTTGGTGGTGTATTCCAAGAGAGAAGGATTCCAGCAGACCCTACTCTTTCACCTGCAAGGAACACCGGAGGCCCTGGATCTGTGAAAACAAAGTGCCTTTAATTAAAATGTCAAGTAACAATTTGAGTATTTGCACAGTTCAGATGGAAGGAAAGTTCTTTCCAACCTAGACTTTTGAAGTTCCCAGAGACTAATGGACTCAATATGAGACAGCTCTCCTTAGAGTTATGCTCTTAAAAACAAGATTAACTGCTTTGGGGAATACCAGAAACATTCTTTTCTAAGAATGTGAAAAATGGAACATTAAAAAACTGTACAGACAAAACATCATTTAATGCCAAGTCATTTAAAATCACCCTTAATTTAAGAAATCCAAACTAAAAGTACAAGCACACTATTATTATTATTTGCTTGATAGTCTTTGCTGAAAAATGCTGCTGTATATGGAATATTTATAACTCAACATCTTTCAGATGTTCAAAGTCATAAGCAAGTGGTAAATAGTTATTTTTGTTCTTTCCACATTAAAGAAGTCTAAGAATAGGTCCAAATAATCATCATAATCCAAGGTGGGTCCAAAAATACCATTTGGACATATCCATTTTCTTCTCAATGAGAAACTTTCCTTAACACCTTTATTTTCATGTGCATAATTAGTAGCTTAAATGCTTTCATCAAGCCAGAAAACTGCCTAAAAGACTGCCTAAAATTCACTTGGAGAAATTCAAAATATGTTATCTATAAAAAATCAAGATACGGCAGAAAGAATATTTATTATACTCACTGGTCACATTTGTTGTCACCATTTTACTAACGGGTGTTCCAAATGTTGTAGCAGAAACCGAAGAAATGGTTACATTGTACCTCGTCCCGGGAAGAGCATTCGAGACATCAACCTGTAGTATTGTGGAAAAATCGAAGACAATAAACTCTTTCAAGGAAGACAGAAAACACAAGAGAGGCAAAAATCTATTATTCCTAAACCACCGGTAATAACCGATGAGGCACTTCTGCAGGAACTAAAGAACTGTATTACAAGAACCACACTTAAAACAGTTTGCTCCAGTGTAATCAATAAATAACAATCCTAGTTTGAAACAGAAATCTATATGAAGATAGAGATATTTATGCATATATATGTGCATACATATCTACATATCATCTGATAGGAAACCAGCTAATAAGACAATGCCTCAATCTCATAGAAACAACAAAAACTGCCAACTTTAGTGCCATTGGAAAGAAGCATTCCCTAGGAATTCGTGAGAATTTACAGCCAATCCATTCTCCAACCCTCTCTATTAAGCCCGACTGTGAAATACCTGTGTCTCGGAAGTTCCAATAAAAAGTAAGACAAATATTATAAGAAAAGCCATCATTATTACATTTTTCAGACAGTGGAATTACATTGATGGCTTTACAGGGAAATGTTGCCTGCATTAATGATTTAAGGACAGATCTTCCTGGCAAGTGCACAATTAATGAGCAGTATTACTCAATAGCACTGCCCTTACTTTGTTAAACTATTCATGAACCCTTGGATGACTGGTCGGAGGTTTATGGTAGACTTGAAAGAAAAAAAAGCTACGATAGTGGTTGTTAAGGTAACGACCCTCTAATGCTGAAATTATGCTCATAAATTTGGCATCAATGTTTTGTCTTTGTCCTATGCTAAAAAAAACCCTCAAGAGGTGAGTTTTCATGGTTCGTCAGTCTCGTAAAGAACTTGCCCTTTAGTATCACATATAAACAAAGTGCCTCAATGAGAACTATACCTGATACTCCCCATGGCCAAGATCTCTGATTGCAACAACGCCACCATCAGGAATAAGATCCACATGATACCTTTCCACATGTCCAGAAGGCATTCTCCAGTGCAAAGAAAAGGAGTGTGTTGAAATATTGAAGGCTTTAAGTTTCTCAGGTCTTTCAGGTTCTTAAAATGGAAATAAAAATTGCAAACATCATCTCTTTATTTTAAAATTATTGAGAATCAAAAAACAACATTAAAGAAATGATGTTGCAAAAGAACTCCATCACCTGATACCTACAGATCTCTATGATTAGTCAGTTATCATCTCTGGTTTAGTCATTTATCTCAAGATCTTTTAGCTTTTTCAAGAATTCCTGTTATATATATATATTATATGTTATATATATATATATGTTATATATGAAACACATATAAAAATTTTCCAGAAAGACCTCTTTCCGGAAAAATTCCTTACAATTTATGTTACCTCTATGTATCATAATATAACATATTATCATTCTAATTTGGGCTCATTCTTAGAGCCCATTCTAATATGTATATATATATATGTATATAATGTGATATATATATTATTTATATGCATATATGTCTCATAGCACTTTCTGGAAAAATCTCTTATAGTCTAACCAGTTTAATTTTGGCAAACTCTATTTGATCATTTATTCTCTTTATCTCAAATATTGTATGAAATATATAAGTATGTACAGACATATTTGAGTGTAGAAAGTATCATTAGATGTATAGCATATTCATCTGACTCTTCTGTAATTAATTAACAGTGGGAAGGGCAATGAGGAAGTCTGTAAAGCACAAGTCTGTCCATTTTTTAAAGCTATGAGCATTCCAAATAAAAGCTTCGGACTCTCTAAAACAGCAAACAACTACATTGATTTAGAAATGAAACAGTGATGGCTGGCATTACCTGCCCGCCCAAACCATTTCCACTATACATTTTCACTTTTAGTTCTGAACATTTATTAAGGCTGGTTTGTGCCATCTGGGGGCAGTTTTCCACACATAGGCTTCCTGATTGGTTGCCAATGACTCAGGTTCCCACTCTGCCTTATCTTAGCACAGATTCCAGATAGACAATACAGAGGGAGAGAAACAGGTTTTGCAGCCAAGTATTTGCAAAATATACCTCATGTAGACTCGTTCTAAAACTACTGGCAAAAATATGTCTGAAAATATTGCATTTCCTTTACTCACATTATATGGGACTGCAGATTAATTCTAAGAAAGTAATGGTGCATTAAATGGAAATAACATAAGTCTCTTATTTAATACTGTGTTTAAAACTCAGTTTGCTAATTTTACAAAACCCTAGGTTGTGTACTGCTTTCAAGGCAGAAGAGTGGTAAGGGCTAGGTAACTGGGGTTACCAGGATCACAGAGGTAGGAAATGTCTGAGATCAAATTTGAACCCAAGACCTCCCATCTCTAGGTCTGGCTCTCCAATCCATCTAGCCACAGCTCATTCCTTTTACTCATCTTGATTCAAACTTACTATTACTATGGACTTTTTTCCACAGGTACCCCAATGCATAATATTAGTTAAATGCATAAAAGAACAGCAAAAATCAGTATTATAGGGAAAATTAAGCTATGGGGAAAGATGCATTTATACTAATGGTATGCATATAGCAGCAAAAGATAGTATTTTTCAAATTTGATAAGGAATTAGAATTTTGTTAGTACATCCCTCTCATTTCATAGGCTAGTAGACCCAGGTACAATATTTAAATTACTTGGGAAAAGCACATAGCTAACATACAGCAGAAGTGGAATTAGAACTCAGATCTCTCAACAAACATCACAATGTTCTCTTTTGATCATACAACAAACATCCTTAAATATTAAGTATATTATAATAGGACATTAAGGGTTTGGTAATAATAAACTGTATAACAAAGTGAATGGTGATGATTAGCCTATAGGAAGCTAGTTGATGCCATGACTAGAGCATAGCATCTTGTTAGGAAGATCTGAGTTTCAATCTGACCTTTCTTGCTATGAGACCCTGGGCAAGTCACTTATCATTTGCTTCAGTTCCTCATCTGTAAAATGGAGACACATTGGAGAAGGAAATGTCAACCCATTCTAGTATCTTTGTTGAGAAAACCTAATGGACTATGTCCATGTGATTACATAGAATTAGATATGACTAAAAAACAGCAGCAGCAACAACAACAACCTAAAAGAAGTCTACAAAGTAGTTGAAGAATCATTCTCATGTTGAACTACTCTTTCAATCACAATCCAGTTTAAGATACCTTAAAATACCATTTTAAACAATATTTTGGATTCTAGTCTCTTCTCATGATGAGCTTCTCTTCCAGTAGTAATCCAGTTTAAGATATCTTAAAATACTATTTTAAACAATATTTTGGATTCTAGTCTCCTGTCTAGATGATGTAGTGGGTGAATTTTTAGATGTGGATTCAGAAAGGTCTGAATTCAAACACTATCTCAGACATTAACTGTCAGGGCAAAGTGCTAAGCTCTTCTCTGCCTCAGCTATTTTTCCCCCTTCTTCAAAATGGGTATAATACTACCATTTATCTCACAGGGTTATTGTAAAGATCAAATAAGATAATACGAATGAAAAAAGTGTTTTTCAAACTTTTAAACATCGTTCAGCTATCATTATTACTAAACGAAATTGACCCTGAGTAATATATGCTCTCTCGCTACTCCAGTTCCAGTCTTTTTTTTCCCTTTCTTCCTCTCTTTCTCTCTTCCCTCTCTCCTTTTTCCTCTTTTCCTCCATTCCTCCTTTCCTTCCTTCTTTCCTCCCTTTTTTCCTTTTTCTTTTTCCATCCTCAACTTCTGGGAAAGCATTGAAATATTCAAGTGGTTCCAGAATATCTTATCATTTTAAGGAGGAACAAACATTGCAAGCTATGATCGAACTATAGAAAACATTTACAAACCTGCAACCACCTGGATAAATGAGCTATATCCTTCTATGTCACCTCTTATTCTCTGTACGGTGATGTTGTAAGTGCCACCAGGAGTCAGATCCGTAACTGTGTGATCGGTCATGGTCCCAAAAATATAATATTCATTTACAAATGTATTATTTGATAGACAAATCTTATAATGAGTGAAGTTGGTCTTTGTTGGATTCCATGTCAATGTTGCAGCAGATGTATTCACAGCTTTTAAGGCTAAGCCACATATCCCAGCTGGTTCTATTTGAAAATGTTTAATTATACATGGATGAGGTTTAAAAAAAATCAGTGTTTTAAAAGAAATGCAAAGAAAATATACAAACAAGATAAAATGTGAAAATGAGTCCTGGCAGCTGTCACTCCTTTTTCTGGTGTCCTATTGGTCCTAAATGTCCCCAAATATCTCTCCCAACCACGGTGCTGGCTGATAACAATACTTGGGGTATATACACAGGGATACAAATTGAACCTTTTATTTAATGGATAGAGGGAAAATCTCAGATGAGGAAATATCTTCTAACAATTCACATTGGAAATTTCTCTTCGACTTTAGATCATAGAGAGTTGCCTCGTACTTTGCCTAGGATCACACAGGTAGTATGTCAGAAGTGGGACTTGAATCCAAGGCTTTCTAGTTCCAAAGCTAGCTCTCTATTCATTAGACCATGTTGCCTGTTGGATTGTAACTTAACTCTTTTAAGACAAGCATACCCCTCAGTTTAAATCACATAGTTTATGCAAATATTTTAAAATATGGATTTAGAAATTTATTAAAGCTTTTAGAATTACTAGTAGCAGTTACCATTAATAATTAATTAAATATGAAGAACATTACACTGATTTTTGCTAGTATCATAATTATAACCTGTAATTGATCAGACAAAAAATAGTCTAGACCTACCCTTTAATTAGACTTCTCTCACTATAAAATTGGTAAAGTGTACAATGTAAGTAAAAGGAAGTTAGATATTTTACATATATTTTAGATAAAAAGGAATCAGGCCCAAACTAATCAGAGTACCAGATATTATCAAAACTGTGTATCATTGATGAGGCAAGATATGTGAGTTAATTATTTTACATCTATTTTAGCTAAAAAGAATCAGGCATAAACAAATCAGGGAACCAAATATTGTTAAAATTATTGAAAGTACTAAGTAAAATTACCATGGATTCATCTCCACATATTCTTAAACTAGGATTCAAATCAAAGCAAATTATCATTGAAACAATTAAATTTCAACACATATTAATCCAATTATCTTAAGTTCTCAAAAATTAATGAAAAAATTATTTACAGCAGTTGCTTACTTGTAATCACTTTTTTCTCAACAGATATGCTATAATCAATGCCTCTAACCGTCTTGATCTGAAATACATATTCCACTCCAGGGGTCAAATTTTTCACTTTTGCTCTGTTTCCATAAGCAATTAGTTTAAATAAAGTTTCCCTTCTCGATGTCACATGATACAAGATCTATACGAAGAAAAATACAGCAAATCAGATTTTCCACTAGCAGTCTTTCAATTCAGTTCAATCCAATAAATTCTTATTAAGCATCTTTGGGCAAGCATTGGAGGTGCAAAGACAAACATTAGGTGGCTGTTTCCCTGAAGATGCTTCAATTTTCTTGGAAAGATAAAGCATGTAAATTTTTATTTCATTTTATCCTCCAAAACTTGGATTATCTTTCCAACAACAACAAAAGTGGTTAAGTATAGATTAATCTTCAAATTCCTAAAAAACTTTGAATTCCAAGTAAAGAGATTTGTAAAAGAAAAAAAGAAGTAAAAGACAGTTCATTTTGTGCAGATCAGTGTGCCTATTGGTATGGCACATGGTAAGCTTTTAATAAATGTCTGTTGATGGAATTAATGATTAGTCCATTAATCTTGGTGACTACAAATGACATAAAGCATAATAGTGATTGAAGTGATCTTTGGAAATTATTTTTTCCTTAAGCTTTTTCAAAACTTCTTGATCCTATGTAGTGGACCAGATGTTTCAAAGAAACAAATTTCCCAGGTATGTAGAAAGCTATTTGGGTATTACAGGAGATAAACGTGTAGTCAAACAGCCCATTGATTCAGAAAGTGTCATTGACAACTACCTTGCTTCTCTGGAATGAAGAAAGATAGGAGGAATACGTAGAATGCAGAGAACTTAAGGTATGAAAAAAGATAGGAAAAGCTCATAGTTTCAAGAGGTGAACAGTACTCTGAATGGAGTTCTAAAATTCAGGTCAAGCTATGACACATAAACAGATCCATGAAAGGCTAATGAGGAAATAGGGGGGAGGGGGGGAGAGAGAGAGAGAGAGAGAGAGAGAGAGAGAGAGAGAGAGAGAGAGAGAGAGAGAGAGAGAGAGAGAGAGAGAGAGAGAGAGAGAGAGAGAAAGAGACAGAGACAGAGAGAGACAGAGACAGAGAGAGACAGAGACAGAGATAGAGAGACAGAGAGAGAGACAGAGAAGGATTTTTTTTTAGGGTTCTAAATTTTCTTATATGGTACTTGGGGTAATATGGTAAAAAAAAAACTGACTGACACAGATATCCAAGATGAAACAGTTGTGGATTTTTTTTTGAAGCACACCTAAAAAAGGTTAAATAAAATGAAATTAAAGGAAACAAACTTTGCATGATTTGTTTATTTCACATTTTAAAGCATAATTCTTAGAGCAGGGATGATTAATTTTAAATGATTAGGAAAACAATCCCAATTACGCTTCACTGAGCAAGCAGGGTACTGTTGCCTTACTCATTAAAGTTTAACAAATAATCTCATTTGTTGGGGAAAAAAGGATTCTCTACTCCATCTGTCAAAGATGTAATTTGTTTTTCAATAACACCATGAGTGCTGGAGATTAATATCATTCATTTAAAATCAGTTTCTGTGTAATAGTATGAATATTATTTAGATTCTGAGAAAAAGAAGCACATACACTAATTTAATTTTAAAAATCGGATATTTCTCAACCATAAATAAATGCAGTTAGTTCCAACTAATAATTTGGCATTTTCCCTGAAAGAAAAAACCAGGAATTACAATTTGGGGTAAGAAGAATTTTACTTTTTCAATTATTGAAAAAATATACAAAATTAGTGCTGAATATGAGAAAGTATTGGAAAATCCTAGGAAAATTAACACATGCATATCACATGAATGCCATTTGCTAAGAATGCCATCTAAGAATGACAAAGAGAAGGCTAGTTTTACCTTGGCATTATTTCCCTTTTAGAAAATATCCTCTTTCTGTATCTGCCCATCCAAATCATACTAATCCTGCAAGCTCCTTCTGAAATCTAACTTTGTCCTTGAAACAATCTTTAATAAAAGATGCTAAAACTGATTCTAGGGCAGTTATGTGTCACAGTAGAAAGGCTAGAAGGATTCAGAACAATTCATCTTCTTAAGTTCAAATCTGACCTCAGAAACTTACCATGTGACCCTGAGTGAGTTGCTTATACCTGTTTGACTCAGTTTCCTCATCTACAAAATAAGCTGGAGAAGGATATAGCAAACCACTCCAGTATCTTTGCCAAGAAAATCCCATAAAGAGACAGGCATGACTGAAAAATCATCTAATATCACTGATTCTTCAGATCTCTTTTTCTTAAACCCTAACTTTCTATCTTAGTAATAATTCTAAGACAGAAGGGCAATGGCTAGATAAATGAGGTTAAAATGACTTATCCTGTGTCACACGGTTAGGAGTCTTCATTTCTTAACTATATCCATGGTATTCATTGCTTACGCTAGACATTTAAGGTCTTTGTTATAACCAATGTAACATTTGCATCTTGGCTTGTGTTATGCTCTATTTCACACCTAATTATATATTTATATATATAATCCATATGTGTGTGTGTGTGTGTGTGTGTGTGTGTGTGTGTGTGAGTTCTATTCTATTGCAAAGATTATAAGCCCTTGAAGGTCAACATCTATAACAAATACTTCTTTGGAGTCTCTCACAATTTCTTGTGTGGATAAAGGTACACCCAAAGCTCTCAACAAATGTCTATTGAATTGAATAATAAGATGGACATCACTGAAAACTATTTCCTAAAGTTATAATAGTTAGCAAAAAGTAAAATGGGAGACAGACCTAGGAAGCCAGTGGGTGTCCTTCCTTCAAGACAACCATTTGTTAGGGATGTTGTGAAAGAGATTTTGGCTCAGGTATGGATTGTACATTTAAAGCCAGTGAAGTCCATTCCAACTCTAAGATTCAGCAATTCTATATGACTCTATGACTATAGGAAGGACTTTATATATATATATAATAAATCACCTATCACATTCTATATATTACTATGATTTATTGTACTGGCCAAGGCATAGGTTTAGAGTCAGGAGAGGGATAGGAAAATCTGGTCTAAAGCATTCCCCATATGATTATGGTTTTAAATCAAATCTACCTTTCTTTCTCCATTTTGTCAATTGACTTTCAATCTCACATTTCCAACTACTTTTCAGACAACTCAATTTGAATGTCCAATAGACGTCTTAAATTCAATATGTCCAAAACAGCCCTCATCTTTCCCCCAACTCCTCCCCTATTGCTATATTTCCTATTACTGTAGAGAGGTTCACAACTGAGTAATCTTCCTGGATTCCTCTCTATCTCTCACCCCTTTATATCCCACCTATTATCAAGGACTGTTGATTTCATCTTTGTAACATCTCTTAAATATGCCCCCTCTTCTCCTCTAACTCTGCCACCACTCTAGGGCAGTCTTTCATCACTTCAACCTTGGACTATTGCAACAGTTTGTCTGCCAGCCTCAAGTCTCTTCTCAGTCCATTCTATCCTCCATTCAACCACCAAAGTGATTTTCCTAAAATGTAAGTTCCTATCATTTCATTTGCTCTACTCAAGTCAACTCTTAGAGACTTCCTCCAGTTTTGTTACACCTTACTCCCCAATATGTATTCTTGGATCCAGTGACACCGGCTTCCTAGATGTTCCACAAACAAGAAAATTCATTTTTTGGTTCCCTGCATTGTGTCTGGCTGTCTCCCATCCCTGAAACACTTTTCCTCCTCCACTCTAACTACTGACTCCCTGGATTTTTTTAAGCCTCATCTAAAATGTCCCCTTTTACAAGAAATCTTCTCCAATTCACTTAATTCTAGTACCTCCCTCCTGATAATTGTTTCCTATTTACCCTGTATATAATTGGCTTTGTATAGATTTGTTTGCATGTTGTTCTGTCATTAGACAGTACGTTTCTTGAGGGTGAGTACTGTCTTTTGCATTTTTAAAAAATCTCCAGCACTTAGTACCTGGCATATTGATTAGGTGAGTGAGATCCTCAGTTTGCTCATTCATTGACATGAGATAACAATGCTTACTATGCCTATACCACAAGATTATAAGAAAAACTCTTTTTAAATGGCTTTAAAGGATAAATTTTTGGTTCTGATTTTTAAATTCTTAGAACCAGTATAAACCCAGGAGCTCCTGTCTCCAGACCTGACTCTATCCAGTGAGCAATCTAACTGTCCCAAATCATACGTTTTAGCACAATCATATTCATAGTACAATCACACAGTCTCATGTTCAGTAATATTGGAAATGGTTTCAATAGAAAGGAAAATAGATGTAATGTTATATGTGCACATATATATTTCTTCATGTAAGCATATGTATATTTGTGCATATATATATATATATATCTATATATATATATATCACATATCCTTTCTTCCTTTCTTGTCAGCAAGAAAAGTATTACTACTTTCAGGGTCTGAGTGCTATAGTTATTGAACTTGAAGGTCTTATTAAATTAGAATTTCAGAGTTTCCTTTTTAATTATTAAAGTGAAGTTCCTAAAATTCCATTGTTCCCATCCATATTTACTAAGAGCTGCTCTAATTCTTTACTCTCTTCAGTAAATATTTATTGACTAGCTACGATCCTAAAAGTCTGGTGCTATGGTCAATGGAAGTTGTAAACATGAAAGAGATGTGGCCACCACCTCCAAGAAACTTACAGTCTTTTTGGAGACATGAGATATGCAGGATATACCAAGTGCTTTAAGGAGAGACAGAGTGTACTGAACAGGAATAGATAAAGGTAGAGATCACTTTCGAGTGAAGGATTCAGGAAAGACTCTGGGAAAGAAGAATCATTTAAACCGGGCAAAATGGCCAACAATCTCTTCATTGCCGGATGTCTTTTCTCCAGCTTCATGCTTCTTGACTTCTTTGAGCATCTGATGCTATTGATCCCTCTCTTCTGAACACTTCTCTCCAGGTTGTCATAACACTGTTCTCCTTCGGTTCTTAGCCTATTTTACTACTACTGTGTCTCCTTTATTGGACATGGATCATGATCCATATTCTACTCTACTCATTTCCTATTTGTGAATATAACTCAAGTTTCTACCCACTGACCAACTCTCTCACTCACTCTCTCTCTCTCTCACATACACACACACATACTCGCTCTCTCTAACTTGCTCTTGCTATCACAGTCTTACTCTCACTTCTTTTCTCATCAGCTCAAATAGCTTTAGTTATATTTCCAAGTTGAAGAGTTTTACATCTATTTATCCAGCCTAGTCTCTTTATTAAGCTCTGAGAGTCATTGAGCATGAACTAGACATTTCAAACATGATGCCCCATATCTAGCCTAATATGCCCAATATGTCCAAAAATGAACATAACTTTCTCTTCCAAAATACCCTTAAACTAAACCTTCCTTTTTCTATTGAGTGTACCACCATAGCACCAAGCCACTCAAGTTCTCAATTTTGGCATCATCCTCTACATCTCACTCTCATTAACAATACATGTCCAAATTCCTTCCCAAGTATTGATATTTCTATTTTCACAAAAGATCTCTCCTCCATATTCTCTTCATTTAAAACCATTGTGTATATTCAAGTCTTCACCATCTCTTAGCCTCTTCCTTGGTCTCTGACTCAAAACTCTCCTTCCTCCATTCCATCCTTCACATAGCCATCAAATTGGTTTTCCTAAAACTTAGTTCTAACCATGTCATTGTCCTACATAATAAATTCCACTGCTGTCTTATTATCTGAGCCATCAAATACAAATTTCTGACATTCTAAACCCTTTCACAATCTAGTCATATCTATTTCTCTAGTTCTATCAGGGAAAAGAAAGGAAATATGTATTTATAGAGTGTCTACTATTTTATTTGCCAGGCACTGCACAATATTATTTTGTATTGTCTCCTTTGAGCCTCATAACTCTGGGAAGAAGGTGCTATTATTATCTTCACTTTATAGTTGAAGAAACAGAGGCAGATAGAGATTAATGACTTGGCCAAGGTCATGCAACTAGTGATAATTAATTCAAACAAGTCTTTCTGATTCTATATTTGGAACTCTATCCACTCTGCCTCTTAGCTGCCTATTACATAATAACCCTCTTCTCTTATTTTGCTTTCCAGACAATATGACTGTTACTCTTTTCTTTACCCATCGCACTTCATCACTTATCTCTAGTTCTGCAGTAGCAATATACCATGCCTGAAATGCATTTCCTCTTTACCTCTAGGCTCACTTCACTGCTCACTCCTTTACAAAAAACAAAGGATTCTATATCTGTCCAGAAGCTAATACCTCCCAAAATGTATCTATCATTTGTTTTATATGCGTGTATATGTATATAGACATATAGAGATAAGTTAGACCAATATAAATGTATATAGAGAGATGTATCAATACATGGATATATTTATGGAGACATATCTACATGTGTGTACATATACATGTAAATATATATATATATATATTCACATGAAGAATACAATTCTAAAGTTTTAGGCTTAAAGAACTTCACTAAAACTTCTGGAAAGCCATGTGAGTGGAGATTTGTATTGTCTTTCGTGTGTGCATGTATATATTATTTTCCCTCCCTATATTCAGAGCTCCTTGAGATCAGACTTGGTTTCATCTTTACCTTTCTGTGCCCTGCTTCTAGTACAGCCCTTGGCACCTAGTAGGCACTCGTGAAGGGGTTACTGCTTGACTGATTTGAGCATCTCTCCTTTCCCCTCTTACCTTCATCACCAGGCTAATAAAATGATATCCACGTCCTGCCATGCACATTCAGTGCTCCCTTTAAACACCAATTCCCATGAAAGTTAAATGAGATGGAATAACAATAAAATGCATAGTCCATTTTCCAGAGTCACTCGAACTCCTTAATAGCTCTAAAAATATGGGCTGGTATCCCTGTCTGTACCCAGACTTGATTACGTCTGTTCCACGCATGTGATTCTCTGAAAGTGATTCCTATTCACTTGCGCTTCCTGTCCTCACTGTTGACTTTTTAGCAGGAAAGTCAGCACTCTGCTAGTCACTTCTGAGAATTACTTGTATGAACATGTGGTGTTCAATTCATTTCCCCGCTCATTCCTGCTGGTAAATGCTACTTGACTCTGGTACTCTCAGCCTGCAGTGCTAAGCAAAATGGAGGACTGCTTATTTCTAGAAAATCTCTCTTGTTAAAAAAATTATATATGTATTACGAGCAGATATTGGGCTCTGTGGGCTCTCTCCAAGCACATGAGAATCTCCAGGAGGAGAGATAGCAAAGGCCAAGGCAACAAAGCATCCCCCAAGTCTGGGGACCAGTGGAACGGCAGCAAAGGTATTTAAATCTCTGCTTTAGAAGAGAGGGGTGACAATCTGGGCAGCATTTTAAACACTGCACAGATATTATCACTGGAGGTGCAAGAATAGGTTGCAGATGAACCCAAGAGGCTTATATTGCGATTTTCTGAGGCCCTGTGAAGACAATTCAACCAGAATTCACTGCAGCTCCCCTGAGAACCTTGAAGGCTGCTGTTGCAGGTGATGGTAATTAGGGCTGAAGGACCCAGCTAGGCTCTGCCAAGAGATGATAAAGTAGGGGGAAGGCAGAAAGACAGGGAGGGAGGACCAATTGCTTTTTCCGTGCTCATTAAAATGAGCTGTGCTCAAAACCCTGCTCCTTAGCCTAAAAGTCACAGGATGACCTAATTTCTCTTACGCCTCAAGAAGCGAGGGAAAGGGGCGAGGGGGAAAAGAGAGTCACACAGACACTGAGAGATGAGTGATTTATCCCTTCCTAGCTACTAAGAGATTAGAACAAAAAGGTTTGTTTCTGGGTTCTATTTAAGTCTTGGTGCCATTATCTTTTTTTTAATGTAGAGAACAGAAGGAAGGCCAGAAAGAAGTATAGACAAACAGGATAGCTTTGAAAGCAACAGGTTAATTTTATTACATGCCAAAAAAAAAAAAAAAGCAAGTTGTATATACATAATAGAGGTCTATAGTTTCATGTTCAGTCGTCTTGTTATAATCCATAATGTCTATAAAAAGTCACTATATTTTAATGTTTAAGTCCATCATCAAAATAAATATTTTTAAAACTCTAAAAACCAAATCATTATGCCATTGTAACAACTCTACACAGGCTAATATGTTTTTATACTCCAGCACAGATCAAGACTGTAATATAGAAGTTTTGCTCTTAAGGAGAGGACAGACATAAATCTTGAGCAGGAATGGAGGTAGAGAGGCAGAGGTTCTGAACCCCTGTAATGGAGAGGAAGACATCATGTGTCCTCAGTATCACCTACACCTAGGGAGGAAAAAAAACCCTTCAAGTGAATAAGAATCATGGGGAGAAAACTTCATAAATGATGAGGGCTGAGCAAGTAAGTAGCATTGTAATTGTGGACTCTCATTAAGATCCTTTGGCCTTGGTTTCCTATGCTGATCAACTAGCTGGAAGGATTTCTAGAAAAAAATTCCCCATTGGACCTTAAAACATTCTCTGTCTGTCTGTCTGTCTGTCTGTCTGTCTGTCTGTCTCTCTTTCTCCCTCTCTCTGTCTCTTTGTCTCTCTCCTCCCTTCCCTTCTCTGCCTCTCCCTCCCTCTTTCTCTCTGTCTCTCTATTTATTCCTTCCTTCCTTTCTTTCTTTCTTTCTTTCTTTCTTTCTTTCTTTCTTTCTTTCTTTCTTTCTTTCTTTCTTTCTTTCTTTCTTTCTTTCTTTCTTTCTTTCTTTCTTTCTTTCTTTCTTTCTTTCTTTCTTTCTTTCTTTCTTTCTCTCTTTCTTTCTTTCTTTCTCTCTTTCTTCCTCTCTCTCTGGCTCTCTCCTCTGCCTCCTTGTCTCTTTTTCTCTTTCTCTTTCTATATCTCATAAGCACATATACATGTATATATATATATATATACATAGAGAGAGAGCATGCTAACTTTTATAATATATAATATCAGTGAATATATGTATACACATATATACTTTTGTGTATATGCATATGTATAGTACATGATTGTGTGCATGTGTATATTCAAATCCTGTATCCATACATGTATATATAGATATGTACATTTGTGATAATGGGGTTCAGAGCCATAATTATGACTGTCCACAAGCATCTACTTTTCTTCTAGGGAAGACTTAGTCAAGGTCTCCTTTAAATATAAAAGTCTGTGTTGTTACAAATGAGAAATTCTGTTTCCTCTACCAGTTGGACCGCTGTTTCCAATGTGGCTATAATCTTCTGTGAGTGTGTGCGTGTCTACACCCACTGCAGATACCACACTGTGTGTGCATGTCTATATGGACAGATATACAAGTTACACAAAGGGATTCATGCTAAATGTTTTGCTAATACATTTTACTTCAACTTACACAAGGGGATTTAAGATGAGTGAAAACATGAACAACTGGTCAGGGTTTGCAGAGCACTTACTCACCTGCTATCACTGAAATAGGACCTCGGGTCACAGATGATGACAACTGGCTCAGAGAGGTTGTTCTCATTCTCATTTGCCCAGCCCTGGGTTTTTATCAATGTAGAAACTGCCTTTAAGGAAACTCCTTCTAGCTATGCCAATCAGCAGCTGAACTGCAAATTTTCATCTTAGCAAATTTCCTGGGGGTACTAAAAGGTTAGTATTGACTCAGGGTAACTGAAACAATGAGGATCAAAGGCAGGACTTGAACTCAAGTTATTCTGACTTGGAACCCAACATTCTATCCATTAACATGTGCTAAGCTCAGGGAAAGTTTTGTGGAGAAAGGAGAACTTGAATTGAGGCATGAAGAAAAGGATGAAGGAGAAGGCAAGGAGAAGAATGCAATTCACTCCACACATAGGGCTGGTTTGCGTTAATGCATAGAGAAAGAAACTGGAATGTCAAGGCCAGGGAACTGCAAATAGACCAGGTTGCTTGTAATAGGTGCTGTGAGACAGAGAGTAGGAAGGAAGGTTGGAAAGATAGTTTGACACTTGGTTTTAGAGGGTCTTACATACCGGGCTGAAAGGCATGTTCTTGATCCTAGAGGCAAAAACTCCCCTTCGGAGAATGGCATAGCCAAAATCGATTTTAGGAATATTAATTTGAAGTTGTTTGGAGGATAGATTTGAATTAGGCAGAATGGCAAGGAGAA
This sequence comes from Monodelphis domestica, assembly GCF_027887165.1. Taxonomy (NCBI): domain Eukaryota; kingdom Metazoa; phylum Chordata; class Mammalia; order Didelphimorphia; family Didelphidae; genus Monodelphis; species Monodelphis domestica. Next base: position 59,838,829 of record NC_077231.1, on the reverse strand, counting down.
CAAAGGAGAAAGGGCTAAAGGAGAAAAATGTTATAATAGCCTAGGCAAGATGGGAAGTGAAGAACAAGTGGTCACTATGTGAGCAGAAAAGGGAAATGTTGTGGGTGAGTTTTAGTGGTTGAATCAATAGAACTTTTCAATGAGTGGATATGGGAGGGTGGGGAAAAGAAGGAATCACTGATTACCCCAAGGTTAAGATTCTGGGAGAGTGGGAGAATTACGGTGCCTTCAAAAAATTGCAAAATCTGAAAAATTACCAGCTTACAAAAGAAGATGAGTTCCATTTTAAACATGCTCAGTTTAATAGAGGTACAAATAGTAATACAAAAAATGTGAACTGTGGTGGAGACAAAGGGAATGGGAAACAAGGAATGGAAGCAAGAATACCACTGAAAGAAAGAAAGGCTCTGCAAGCGATTTGATATAGGAAATGAGGGAGCTTTGAAGAACAAGAGCAAATGTTACTACTCTGCCCAATAAGACACACGTGGAATGTTAAAATGGGGGAATTTAATACAGATAAATAGTTTGATAAGCCAATTGGAAGAAAATCTTGTACCTCTCACTGTGGACATTCAATACACACATGACAGAACCCTTATACTAGAAGCCCTTGTTAGAGAACTTGATCATGAACTCTCCTATCAGGTACCTGCCAAGGACTCGCTTAGGAGGTGATATTTGAGAGACACAGTATGTAAAGAAATACCCCAGGCAGGAAGAGATATAATTCCTAAACCTGACCCCTAGACCACTTTATGAGGAAGTATGGATGTAGGATTCATGGGAAGTTTTTCCTGGTTGCCACTTAGATGGATGGGGCTAAAAGATGGAGATATGTGTTAATTTTTAATGGCCCAGATCAAGCATTTTGGGAGATGTTTTAGGTAAAGACTTGACTATCCTTAATTGTCCTGTGTTAGAATCTTTCTAATTTTTCATGTGATCTCTAATCTTTTTGGAAGAATGAAGAATAGAAATAAGTAATTTTTAAAATATCTAAAAAATTATGGGATCCAGATTTCTTTGGAAATTCCATTTCGGGGTAATGCTATTCAGCGAGGATTTAAGTCTTCATAAAGGGGCTTTTGATAAGAGCTTTCACCAAGCAATACAAACAAATTTGGAGTTGCCAGTCCCCTAGGTAGTTATTGCAGAGGTCACACCAGTGTTTCCTCTCCATATCCCTACTCTTTAACTAGAAAAATACAAAAAGTTCATGTTGTCCCAGAGGTAGATATCTGAAGGTTACCTCTGTAGTAATTTGTCCTTGGCTATTCCTCTCTTCGTAGAGGCAGTACAGAATAGTGGATAGAATACTGAACCTAAGGGTCCAGGAGGAGTCCCACCTCTGATATTTACTCGCTCTATAACCTTTTTAGCAATACAATTAATCTAGATATTGTTTCTTAGGCAGATTCCTAGGATTTATTTATTAAATCACATATAAAATATCATTTGTATTAGCCAAGGGAACTTCCACACCAGGAGTTCCCCATACTAATGAATTCTTAAATCCTCCATTATACACACATACATTTTAAAAAGAAAAGTATTAAGTAGATAATGGGAACTCAAATACAAAGAATGAAAATAACTATTCTCAGAGTTCTCATTTTAACAGAAAAGACAAGTTGATATGTAGGTATATGAAAATAAATAGAAAAAGAAAAAAGAATGCATGTAAGAATACAAAAGTAGAAAGTCATATTTGAGCTCTGCTTTGAAAGAAAATAAGAATTCTGTTAAATGGGGGTAAGGAAAGGGCTTATTTTAGGCATGGGACACAGTCAATACAAGGTATAAAGATGGAAGATGGCTTAAGTGTGAAGGATTGGATTGCAGAGTACAGGAGGGAGAATAAGGTGTATGTATTATGTGTCTATGCATTGTATTTACACACACATATATGTATTATATATGTATAATATGTATGTTTACCCAGGCAAATACATATCCAACAAATGGGGATTAACCAAAATTTCACTTTTGAAACTTTCATTCATTGTTTTCATATATATGAGGCAGGAGAGTATAGTAGAGAGAAGTGGTCTCAGAGTTAGAAAGACCTGGGTTCAAGTGCCACCTCCTCTCTGTAGTGACCTTGTGATCCAGAGCAAATCATTTAACCTCTAAGTACTGTCAGGAAATTCTCTAGGAATAAAAATTGCAGAAAAGAAATAGATGTTTATTGGTAGAGGAACGTCCTTAACTGGCTATCCCAACACCAATGAAACTGACATTGTTTTGTTTAGAAATTCCTTTAGGCTACAGCATTTAAAGTAAATTTATACATATATATATGTATATATTTATGTGTGTGTATACACACACATACATATATATATATATATTAAATATACATATACATATATATATACATAAATCTTGTTAACTGCTACCTATCCCAAGATTTTGGTAATTTTCTCTTTGGAGTTACTTTTTTTTTTTTTGGAGAATTGATTTGTATTAATGTAAGAACCAAGTGAAAATTGAATAGAAACATTTTTTACCTGAAATTTGTCAAAGCCTCCTTGTGGAAGTTTCCAGGACAAATATATGGTGTTTTCCTCCTCTCCAAAAATCTGAAAGTCTGAAGGGGGATCTGGAACTAGAATAATCATATGAAACCATTAATATTTGGATGTTTATCAAAATTGCTGTATTTTCTTCATTGGACTAAAAATTGTATACCTAAAACTATGCCTGAAAAAGCTTCTCATTGTGATACTGAACTTGGAAGAGATGTTTAATAAGACCAAAGAAAACAAAAGTCAAAGATTTAAATGAGCCAAACTTGCCATAAAAGAAAATGTTCTGCCTATTATTCCCAATTCAATGGATGTCTCCTCTTGGTTTCTGATGTGAATGTGGGTTTCAGATTTCTTCCTTGTAATTGTCCACTTTTTTTCTCAAAAAGCCCAGAAGCTTGGTTTCTAATACCAGTTTAAGGACTACTTTATGACTTAAAACTATGGAATTTTTTATCTGGAAGGGTCATTAGATGTCAATTTATTGATACCCAAAAGATCAGAAAAAGGTAAATTGTAATAAATAGATGGTAGATAGATAGATATATGGATGGATGGATAGATAGAGATAATTAATATAAAGATTGAAAAAAACATAATTTATGAGTCAACAATCCATTTTTTCTTTTACACATTGATATTTGCACCCTAAATGTTAGTAAAAACATAACTGTATTTTTTCATAAATATAGATAACCCTTCTACATCATGGGGCTTAGGGGGAAGATGTCCCCCAAATCTGGAAAATCCACAAAAAAGTTTTACTCTCCCTTCATAGCATAAAAATCTATATTTCTTTTTTGGGGTATTAATGATATCTTATTGTAAAATGTGAGCTCAGTATTTGGCCATAGGCTATATATAGGCCAAAGTAAACATTTCTACCCTTTGGGTGTCTACTGCTGGCCTTCTCATTGTTTTTGAAAACTTTAACTTTTTATTTATTTTAACTTTAAAAAGAAACTATATATTTTTATGGCATCAAAAAACAAAGTATGTTGATATTAAGCAATGTCGTACATATATTTTATACATTTGTGAGTTTCTGAACTTTTCTATGTCATTTCCTGGCCTTCCCATGTTGTTTTCATCTTCCCCCTAAAAATTCCAATTTAGCTTTTGCATGTCAGCCTACCATAATATATCAAAACTACAATGGAGAAAGTCACAATGTAGATGAGATGAGATACCACTCTCTCTCTCTCTCTCTCTCTCTCTATATATATATATATATATATATATATGTGTGTGTGTGTGTGTGTGTGTGTGTGTGTGTGTGTAATCTTTTCACTATCATTGGTTTTAGATAAAATGCTCTCTTTAAATACATCCATGGATTCTGAGAGATTTCTGTATAAGCATGGTGGCAGTCTAGATGTGGGACACTTCCACTCCCCAGTACCCACCGAAATAGACTACATCAAAAGATCATAAAAACTATTTTCAGAAGAATGGAGGAACTCTACAGTAGGGTGCAGCATTGAAGGTATGTGGGATTTGGGCATTTCCATACTATAAGATGGTAAAAAAAGCTTCCACCAAAATGTGAGCCTATCTAGCCTCCCCCACCCCACCTATGGAGCCAGAGTCAGAGCCAGCATGTTCCAGAATCAGCGAGTGAATGAGGGGCACCACTAGAGTAAGTAAGGGGCACCTCTAGGTCCTTGGTAGCTGATGAGGGACACCTGGGACCTACCCTGGAGAGCAGTGATAGCTGAAACTCCAGTGCACTGGGGACTGCAGACCAAGGGGACTCTCTGGAACAGCAGAGCCTATGGAGATTCAAGAGTTGCCTCAGGCAAAAACCTTGTTCCTTAACTCCATAAACAGAGAACCTGCCCATCTCACTCAGATTTCTGATTAGAATGGAAGGAAAAACCACCACAGTGATGAGTAATTATGCCCAGGACCAACAAACACCCTCCAAGAAAAACAGGAAGAAGGCATTGACCCTGGAAAATTTTTACAGAGGGAAAACCCAGGCTACAGAGGAAATAGAGGAGGAAATTCAAACAAAGTCAAAACGTTAAAAAAATGGATATTGTCCACAAGCTCTGGAAGATTTCAAATTGAAGCTTATCAAAAAGAAGGAAGCCTTCTGGCAAGATAAGTGGGAAATAATTCAAAGAGAAAACAACAGTTTAAAAGACAAGAACACCCAATTGGAAAAACAGCTGGAAGCCACATAAAAAGCAGGACAGACCAAACAGAAAGGGAAAACCAGTCTTTAAAGACCAGAATTAGGCAACTGGAAGACAATGACCTTGCAAAACAGCAAGAATTAATAAAGCAAAGTCAAAAGACTGACAAATTGGAAAAAAACATAAAATATCTCACTGACAAGGTAACAGATCAGGAAAAGAGAGGAAGGAGAGACAATTTGAGAATCATTGATCTACCTGAAAATCAAAAAATAAACAGAAATCTTGACATCATAATATAAGAAATCATCCAAGAAAACTGCCCTGATGTTCTTGAACAAGGAGGAAAAATAGACATTGGAAGAATTCATAGAACACCCTTTACAGTAAATCCTCAAAAGACAACTCCCAGGAATGTAATCACCAAATTCAAGAGCTTTCAAGCTAAAGTGAAAATTCTACAAGAAGCCAAAAAGAGACAATTCAGATACCAAGGACCACCAATCAGGATCACACAAGACCTGGCAGCTTCCACACTAAAGGACCACAAGGCCAGGAACATGATATTTAGAAAGTGAAGAGAACTGGGTCTTCAACCAAGAATCACCTATTCATCAAAACTGGCTATATACTTCCAGGGGAAAGTATGGGCATTCAGTAAAATAGAAGATTTCCAAGCATGTATAAAGAAAAGACCAGAACTAAATGGAAAGTTTGATATCCAAACACAAATATCAAGAGAAACATGAATAGGTAAATATGAAAGAGAGGGAAAAGGAGAAAAAATGTTATTCAAACTCTCTTCTTTAAAGGCTATAATTAGATCAAATTATATATATATATATATATATATATATATATATATATATATATATGAAAATGTTATTTGTAACTCTCAAAATTTTTATTCATTATTATAGTAATTAGAAGAATCACTTAAGATTGGGGCATTAAGGGCTATAATATGATATGCAAAAAAGAGTGGGGGAAATCAAAGATGGTATCAAGAGGTACTTGAAGAAATAAAATAAATAGAATAATCTTTTTTCACAAAAAGATACATATGGGAAAGGGAGGGGAAGAATACTCTTATAAGAAGGAGAGGAAGAGAGTGATAATAGGTAATACTTAAACCTTACTCTCAGTGAAATCAACTCTGAGAGAGAAGAGCATCTAGATCCATTGGGATCTTGAATTCTATCTTATCCTATAGGGTAAGGGAGAAGGGGAACCAATGGGGGTAGGGGGAAGAGAGTACAAAAAGGGAGGGAAAGAGAAGGGGGAGGGAACTTAACAGACTCCAAAAAAACAGGAAAGGAACAAAAAGGGAGTGGCCAGAAAGGGAAACATATCAAGGGAGGGGACTAGGGGCATTGATTAAAAGTAAACCACTGGTTTAAAAGGATATAGCAAAAGAAGAAAGGACAGAACTAGGAGAGGATATCAAAATGCTAGGGAATTCAGAAATGACAATCATAAGTTTGAACGTGAATGGGATGAACTCATCCATAAAACATAGACAAATAGGAGACTGGATTAGAATCCAAAATCCTACCATATGTTGTCTACAAGAAATACACCTGAGGCAGGTAGATAGATACTCACAAGGTCAGAACTAAAGGTTGGAGCAAGACCTATTGGACCTCAACTGATAGAAAGAAGGCAGGAGTTGCAATCATTATATCCGACAAAGCCAAAGTAAAAATAGACCTTATTAAAAGGGATAGGGAAGGTAAATACATCCTGATAAAAAAGGGAATATAGACAATGAGGAAATATCACTAATCAACATGTATGCACCAAATGGTATAGCATCCAAATTTCTAAAGGAGAAACTAGTGGAATTGAAGGAGGAAATAGATACTAAAACTATACTAGTGGGACACCTGAACCTACCACTATCAAATTTAGATAAACCAAATCAAAAAATAAATAAGAAAGAGGAAAAAGAGGTGAATGAAATCTTAGAAAAATTAGAGTTAATGGATATATGGAGAAAAATAAATAGGGACAAAAGGGAACACACCTTCTTTTCAGAAGCACATGGTACATTCACAAAGATTTACCAAATTTCATGCCATAAAAACATGGCATACAAATGCAGAAAATCAGAAATAATAAATGCAACCTTTTCAGATCATAAGGCAATAAAAAAATGATCAGTAAGGATACATGGAGAGCCAAATCAAAAATTAATTAGAAATTAAATAATATGATTCTCCAAATTTGATTTGTTAGAGAACAAATCATAGAAAAAATTAATATTTTCATTGAAGAAAATGGCAATGATAAGACATCCTTTCAAACTCTATAAGATGCAGCCAAAGCAGCACTCAGAGGAAAATTTATATCCTTGAATTCATATATTAAATTAGGGAGGGCAGAGGTCAATGAATTGGATATGCAAATCAAAAAAAATTGAAAGAGAACAAATTAAACCCACCCAGAAGAAAACCAAATTAGAGATCCTAAAAATTAAGGGAGAAATTAATAAAATTGAAAGTGATAGAACTATTGAACTAAGAAATAATATTAGAAGCTGGTATTTTGAAAAAAACAAATAAAATAGACAAAGTGCTGGTCAATCTAATAAAACAAAGGAAAGAAGAAAACCAAATTAAGAGTATCATAGAATAAAAGGGAGAACTAACCTCAAATGAAGAGGAAATTAAGGCAATCATTTAAAACTATTTTGGCCAATCACATGGCAATAAATATGCCAATCTAGGTGATATGGATGAATATTTACAAAAATATAAATTGCCTAGATTAACAGAAGAGATAGAATTCTTAAATTATCCTATATCAGAAAAAGAAATCAAAAAGGCCATCAAAGAACACCCTAAGAAAAAATCCCCAGGGCCTGATGGATTACAAGTGAATTCTATCAAACATTCAAAGAACAGATAATCCCCATACTATACAAGCTATTTGACATAATAAGCAAAGAAGGAATTCTACCAAATTCCTTTCATGACACAAATATAGTACTGATTCCAAAGCCAGGCGGGTCAAAAATAAAGAAAGAAAGCTACAGACCAATCTCCTTAATGAACATAGATGCAAAAATCTTAAATAGGATACTAGCAAAATGACTCCAGCAAGTCATCACAAGGGTTATTCACTATGATCAGGTGGGATTTATACCAGGATTGCAAGGATGGTTCAATATCAGGAAAGCCAGCCACATAATTGATAGTATCAACAAGCAAACTAACAAAAATCACATGATTATCTCAATAGACACAGAAAATATCTTTGACAAAATAAAACACTCATTCCTATTGAAAACACTAGGAACTATAGGAATAGAAGGGTCTTTCCTAAAAATAATAAACAGTATCTATCTAATACCATCAGCCAACATCATCTGCAATGGGGATAAACTAGATGCATTTCCAATAAGGTCAGAAGTGAAACAAGGATGCCCATTATCACCTTTATAATTTAACATTGTACTAGAAACACTAGCGGTAGCAATTATAGAAGAAAAAGAAATTGAAGGTACTAAGATTGGCAAGAAGAGACCAAGCTATCACTCTTTGCAGATGATATGATGGTCTACTTAAAGAATCCTAGAGAATCACTAAAAAGCTAGTGGAAATAATCAACAACTTTAGCAAAGTTGCAGGATACAAAATAAATTCACATAACTCATCAGCATTTCTATATATCTCCAGCACATCTCAGCAGCAGGAATTAGAAAGAGAAATTCCATTTAAAATCACCCTACATAATATAAAATACTTAGTAATCTATCTGCTGAGACAAACACAGGAATTATATGAACACAACTACAAAACACTTTCCACACAACTAAAACTAGATCTGAACAATTGGAAAAATATTACTGCTCATGGGTAGGATGAGCTAACATAATAAAAATGACCATCCTACCCAAATTTATCTATTTATTTAGTGCCATACCAATCTAACTACCAAAAAACTTTTTTACTGAATTAGAAAAAAGTATAACAAAGTTCATTTGGAAGAACAAAAGATCAAGCATATCTAGGGAAGTCATAAAAATGCAAAGGATGATGGGCTTGCCATCCCAAATTTCAAACTATATTATAAAGAAGTGGTCATCAATATAATTTGGTACTGGCTAAGAGACAGAAAGGAGGCTAAGTGCAATAGACTTGGGATAAGTGACCTCAGCAAGACAGTGTATGACAAGCCCAAAGTTCCCAGCTTTGGGAACAAAAATCCACTATTTGATAAAAAAAAACTGCTGGGAAAATTGGAAGACAGTGTGGGAGAGATTAGGCTTCGATCAACACTTCACACCCTACACCAAGATAAACTCACAATGAATGAATGGCCTGAATATAAAAAAGGAAACTATAAGCAAATTAGGTGAACATAGAATACTTGTCAGATCTTTGGGAAAGGAAAGGCTTTAAAACCAAGCAAGACTTAGGAAAAAAAAATCACCAAATGTAAAATAATAATTTTGATTAAATCAAATTTAAAAAGTTTTTGTACAAAGAAAACCAATGCAACTAAAATTAGAAGGGAAGCAACAAACTGGGAAATAATCTTCATAACAAAAACCTCTGACAAAGGTCTAATTACTCAAATTTACAAAGAGCCAAATCAATTGTACAAAAAATCAAGCCATCCTCCAATTGATAAATGGGCAAGGCACATGAAAAGACAATTTTCAGTCAAAGAAATCAAAACCATTAATAAGCACATGAAAAAGTGTTCTAAATCTCTTATAATTAGAGAGATGCATATTAAAACAACTCTGATATATCAATGCACACCTAGCAGATTGGCTAACATGACAGCAAAGGAAAGTAATGAATGCTGGAGGACATGTGCCATAGTTGGGACATTAATTCATTGCCGGAGGTGTTGTGAATTGATCCAACCATTCTGGAGGGCAATTTGGAACTATGCCCAAAGGGTGATAAAAGACTGTCTGCCCTATGATCCAGCCATAGCACTGCTGGGTATGTACCCCAAAGAGATAATAAGGAAAAAGACTTGTACAAGAATATTCATAGCTGCGCTCTTTGTGGTGGCCAAAAATTGGAAAAATGAGGGGATGCTCTCCAATTGGGCTGAACAAATTGTGGTATATGTTGGTGATGGAATACTATTGTGCTCAAAAGAATAATAAAGTGGGGGAATTCCATGGAGACTGGAACAACCTCCAGGAAGTGATGCAGAGTGAAAGGAGCAGAGCCAGGAGAACATTATACACAGAGACTGATACACTGTGGTACAATCAAACGTAATGGACTTCTCTACTAGCAGCAATGCAATGATCCAGGACAATTCTGAGGGATTTATGAAAAAGAGTGCTATACACATTCAGAGTAAAAACTATGGGAGTAGAAACACCAAAGGAAAACAACTGCTTGAATACATGGGTCGAGGTGATATGGTTAGGGATGCAGACTCTAAATGAACATCCTAGTGCAAACATCAACAACATGAAAATAGGTTCTGATCAAGGACATATGTAATACCCAGTGGAATTGTCTATCAGTTATGGGAGGGGAAAGGTTGGGAAGGTAAGAATAGAAAAATGATTTTTGTAAACAAGGAATAATGTTTGAAATTGACCAAATAAAAATATATTGTCCAAAAAATTAAATAAATAAATAAACAAATGCATCTTTGTTCCTGCTATATCTATGAAAAGTTACATGTAAATGAACTTACAAGTACTAGCTCTGACGATAGTAGGCTGGCTCTTCTTTAGTCCATTGGTAGTCACAATACTAATCAAAAAGTCAGTCCCTGGGTCAAGGCCATTAAACTTGAACATCCTAAACATTAAAATATATATATATATATATATTAAAATATTTTATTCAGAAACAATTGGAAATCTTACTTTCTTATATGATGTATAGAAAGTGGCTTTTAAGTGTATTTCATTAAAAGTTTCCATCTCATGTTACCATGTATATTATTTGACACAGTGAATTTTAATTTTATTACTTTATTAATTAAATTTATTGATTATATTTATTTATAAATTGTTGTTATATATATTATTACAAATAAATCTGGCTGAAGTTGATATATGTTCCATTGTTATTCAGTCCAGAAGATTCATGGGATTAATTTATTATGAAAAGTCACTTGGTTATTTATTCATGTTGTGTCAATTCCCTAAAAGTACACTGGTTAAAGTCTTTTCTTAAAATTTGTGGATTGAATTCTCAAAAGCTCTGCTAAAAGTTCTGCCAAGTATTTGTATGATTCTAGGGAAATAACTTAATTTTTGTGCTGTTTTTTTCATCAGAAAAATAAGGAGGAGGTGCTAAATTATCTCTAAGGTCACTTCCAGGTAGAGAGCTCACAATATTCACTCTGCATCAGACAGTAGATTGCTTGCTTCTCATTCAAAGGCAACACCAAAGTTTTGGTCAACAGTTGGTTAATTTTTGTTTTTTTATCCCAGCAACACACAAAGTTTATCTATTAAGATATATAGGAAATCACAATCTGCCCCTATAGAGGGAATACCCATTCTGATGAAATCCTGTCCTTATAGTATTCAAATTACTGCAATTTGCTAATCAGAATCAAACATGGTGGTACCCACCTGTACTCCCAACTACTAGGAGGCAGAGGTTGGAGGATCTCTGGAATTCAGGCATTCTGAATTTCAATGGACTATGTCATACACTAAATATGGTATTAATATGGTGAGCCCTTGGGATCAGAGGCTGGGGTGTGGGGAAGTGGGGGAGAGGATTGATTTCCTGAAGGATGAAATGGAATAGATTGGAAATGAAGCAGGTCAAAGCTCTTGAGTCAGTCAAAGTAGAACTTGTCCCATGAGTAGTGCCTGGGCAAGACAATGAGACCTAGTCTAAAAATCCTTAAAAATGCCAACCATAGAATAGGAAATGCAAATGCTACACTGTATGTAATTAATATTTTTAATCTCTTCATACCTCTCTGTAGAATACAACATTTCTTCTTTCATGAAGGCCTCACTGGCTATTGATATAATATATCCATCTAGTATACTTTTAGCTGGCATCCAGGTTACTGTTATTGAAGTTGAGTCCCTGCTGTGATTCATGTACTCAACGGCACTGGGTGCTATCAATAAGAAAAGGAACACTTTAAAATCAGAGCAACAATTTTGCTTCTTTATATATATAGTTCTGGGGTTATAGGAAGCTTGAAATTTGTGCTGAAATTGTTTTTGTCCCAAATTTCCAAAATGTTGTTCTGTTTAACTGCATGGGTATGTTATTAATAACAGAAAAGAAAAAAGAAAGCAAATAAACAAGAAGGCAGTTAGGTGACTCAGTGGATAAAGAGCAAGGTCTAGAATCAGGAGGAACTGAGTTCAAATCTGGCCTATCTGTGTGACCCTGGGCAGGCCACTTAACCCCAGCTGCCTAGCCTTTACCACTCTTATACCTTCAAACTAATATACAGCATTGGTTCTAAGATGGAAGGTAAATATTTATTTTTTTAAGTGAAAGAATATTAATATATGGGGGATAATAATGGCTAATATATAATGCTATAGGAGATATTTAATGTCAATTCTAAGACATAAGGTAAGGGAAGAAAGAAAAAAGGAAGGCTGAAGACAGGAAGGAAGGAAGGAAGGAAGGAAGGAAGGAAGGAAGGAAGGAAGGAAGGAAGCAAGGAAGCAAGGAAGCAAGGAAGCAAGGAAGCAAGGAAGCAAGGAAGCAAGGAAGCAAGGAAGCAAGGAAGCAAGGAAGCAAGGAAGGAAGCTAGGAAAGAAGCTAGGAAGCAAGGAAGCAAGGAAGGAAGCTAGGAAAGAAGCTAGGAAGGAAGGAAGCAAGGAAGCAAGGAAGGAAAGAAGCAAGGAAGCAAGGAAGGAAGGAAGGAAGGAAGGAAGCAAGGAAGCAAGGAAGGAAGGAAGCAAGGAAGCAAGGAAGCAAGGAAGCAAGGAAGGAAGCTAGGAAAGAAGCTAGGAAGGAAGGAAGCAAGGAAGGAAGGAAGGAAGCTAGGAAAGAAGCTAGGAAGGAAGGAAGGAAGGAAGGAAAGAAGAAAGGAAGGAAGGAAGGAAGGAAGGAAGGAAGGAAGGAAGGAAGGAAGGAAGGAAGGAAGGAAGGAAGGAAGGAAGGAAGGAAGGAAGGAAGGAAGGAAGGAAGGAAGGAAGGAAGGAAGGAAGGAAGGAAGGAAGGAAGGAAGGAAGGAAGGAAGGAAGGAAGGAAGGAAGGAAGGAAGGAAGGAAGGAAGGAAGGAAGGAAGGAAGGAAGGAAGGAAGGAAGGAAGGAAGGAAGGAAGGAAGGAAAGTCTATTTACATCTAAAGTAGATAAAATATCCTTTAAACAACTGCCAATTATTTCCAAAAATTTGTCTTCATTTGGTTTGGGAAACGGCCTTCTGGATCTCTGACTTCAATAGTTTAAGGAAATCTCAGTGAGAAAAATTGCTCTGCCAATTCAGATCATAGTTAAGTCGGGATCCTTAACCTTTTCATAAAATCCTCTGGCAGTATGGTAAAAACTATAGACCTTTTTTTCAGAATAATGTCTTTCAATGAATTAAATAAAATATACAAAATTGCAAAGGAAATCACAGAGTAGTGAAAATAATGACACTTTTTTTCTCATCTAGGTTCAGAGACCCCTTGAAATTTATACAGTAAAACCTTATTTCTGGTTAAGAGCCCCTACTTTACAGTTATGTAGAGAACCGAGAGGCTAGTACTTGTTCACGTTTCCTTAGTTAGTGTGTCAGAGGCAGGCATTGATCCCAAATCCTCCTGACTCCAATGTACTATGAAACTTTTCTCTGCCCTCATTTTTAATGTTAAATGTGGGCGGGAGATAGCATTACTTGGTTTTGATCTGCCACCATTAAAAACATTCTTTAATCTTTGATATTTGTAATCCTGTTAACTAAGGAACACTGACAGAGTTGACCAGTAGCAAAGTTAATTACAATCTGAACCTCTTAGAAGTTCTCTCTTCCTCAGGGAGAAAATGACTTTGAAATTGTATGTGATTTCTTAGCCTTTTAATGATTTTTGAAGTAGTTCATATCATCAAGAAGAAAGGAAATTCTGAGAAATCTTGAAACCAAAACTACAAGGTGAGTTTTCAACAGTCCGAAAAAAATCTGAAAATTTCAGAAATGATTGCCAAGATATTTGATTCCAAACACCATCTTATAATTTAGAATAAAGGAATAGCAGTAAAGCAGCCAGTTTCTAAAATATTCAGATCCAAACAACACCATGGAAAGAGAAAAGATGTGTAATCACGAAAGAGCAAAGGTCAGAAACTTCTTTGTGTCCTAACAATTACACACACTTCTTACAGCCATCATTTTTTTCATTTTCATGGTCATCCTTTTCCCTCTGCCATCATTACCAGTAACCAAATTAATGCCTGCCAATAGAAGTTATTTCCTAAAATGAGGAACTAGTACACCATTTGATCACACAAGTCGGATCAAAAGAATTTACTCATAAATGGAGGCCTTGGTCAAGTTCCAGACAGTTGATAACTTTTAACATCAAACAATATAATTTTGTAAACCCTTTCCTTCCATCTTGGAATCAACACTGTGTATTGTTTCAAAGGCAGAAAAGCAGTAAGGGCTAGGCAATGGGGGTCAAGTGACTTGTCCAAGGTCAGAAAGCTAGGTGATGCCTGAGGCCAGATTTGAACCCAGGATGTCCTGTCTCTTGATGTGGCTCTCAATCCACTGAGCCACCCTGCTACACCAAGTTATATAATTCTTCAAATACAGAGTAACTATAACTATATTTGCACAGGGGAAACTCTGCCAATGAAGATAACTAATAATCAAACTGTATACCCTGCTTAACAACATATTCCTCTAAAAGAATGAAAAATATTTTTAAAATGAGCACCAATTTCAAGACCAAAATGTAAAAGCATAAGCCATACCGGTCTGAATTTCTTTTATGCGTGGAATGCTATCTTTAAATCCTTCTTTTTCAGTTCTAATGGAAAAGTTGTAGATTGTAGCTGGAGCCAAGTTGGAGAATATTGCATTTTCTTGTGTTACTTTTTGGACCTATTGTTGCCAAAGAGAAAAGTTAGGGTATTCATGTAGAAAAGCATTTCAAAATATAACACAAGCCAGAAGTTCACTTAGTTCTCTCACCATTTAGTAGAAGTGTCTATTAGTAGGGGCTTATGTATGAAATCAGGTTTTCATTCTATCAAGAGTATTTTATAACATACCATGACAGCATCTGCACAGTTTGTGCATGTAATCTCATAATGCTGAAAATTTCCATCAACTCGGTCCCAAAGAATTTGAATGGAAGTATCTGTAACTCTACCTTCACGAATGTTTAATGGAACTTCCAGACCTACCAAAGCATACAAAAATAGAGTAAGTCATTACAGATTTTCCACTGATTTGCTTTATTTTGACCTCCCCATCCATGAAATGAAAACAGAGAAAAGAATGCATAAATAGACAACAGAAAAAATAATATAATGTATATAATATTTGTTTTCTGTTATAATAATAAATTAATAATAAACTCATAATTGAGTTCTTAGAGTAAGTATTGCTTCGGAATACTGGTATAGGTAGATAACTTTTATATTTTTTTGGTTGCAGCAAAGTCAACATTTGGATACTGATGAATAATCACTACACGGGACAAAGGTTTGAGACATTGTCATGGTTGAAGCTCAATAATATGGCAAAAGATGCAAAATTAAATAAAAACTTACAAGAATCCCCAACCTTTCACTAACAACAATTAATAAAAATAATCACTTGATTTTCTACATTTCCCAGAGTCTCAGTGGGATTAAGATGAAGACTTTTGAAACTTATGTAGACAGATTTGGAAGAGACCATTGATTCAACTTCATCTCTTCATGGATGAGGAAGCAGGCATAGGAACGTTGAGAGTTCCTCAAGGTAATTCAGATATAAATGGCAGAACTAGGATTTGGTCTTCAACAGTGCCCTTTCCATAGGTAAAGTTATCTCCCTAAATTTACAAGAGATCATAGATTTAAGACTAGACAGGACCTCAGAGATCATTGAGTCTAATCCCCTCATTTTATAATTAAGAAAATTAAAACCAAAAGAAGTTAAATGACTTCAGACTAGCAAGTGTCTGAGGTGGTTCTTGAGCTTCGGTCTCCTAGGTATGTCCACCATTCTACATATCACATAGATACATTTTCCCCTGACCTTTACAAGAACCTTATGAGGTAGATGCTGTTATCCCTACTTTGCAGATCCAGAAGAAAATTGAAGCTCAGAGGGACAAAAAGATTTTACTTTAAATCTTCTGGGTAGAGTGTTTCAGAGTTATACAAGTAGCACATTCCTAAGGCATGGATCAAAACCAGGACATTCTGATTTCAAGTTCAGCACTTTAGTGCTTAGACAAGAAGTCTCCCATTTTCTAAAAGATTTTATCTGCTAGATCCTTGAACTTGTATCTCCTTCATTTCAAAACTGCCCTCTTCCATAATTCAATAAGTACTTATTATGGTGAACCTATAAGACCTTAGCAAGTCATATGCCCATTTCTAATTCTACTGCCTTCACTCTGCTATGTATTGTCTATTTATCCTGTTTATAGCTTGCTTTGTAAATATTTGTTTGCATGTTGTCTCACCTATTAGGTTGTAAGCTCCTGGAGGGCAAGAACTATTACTTGCTTCCTTTTGTATCTACAGCCCTGAGCCCATTGCCTAGCACATAGTAGGTACTTAGTAAATGTTTACTGAATGAATGGCTGAATATACAAAACAAGACAAAATAAAACAAAATGAAAAACACAGCAGTCTTTTAAAGGTCACAGCTATAGTGCTCTTTTGAAGTGGAATCATAGTATGATTCACCTTCACTGACCCTCCAATAACATATAGGGATGGTAGCAAATGTTAGGGAAAGATTGAAAAAGATGAAATCAAGAAAGCACCCTGCCTACTGATTCAAATTTTGGAGAGACAGTCAATTTTGAGCCAAGGGACTGCCAATGGTCTAGCAAGCAGGACAGCCCAGCACCCTTATAAGGACTCACAAATGGTGGATGTCAGACAGCTATTCTTGATCCCTTCAAGGTGGTCACAAGGCATCCTACCTGAGCTCCCTCAGCTCTAGGCTACA
This sequence comes from Monodelphis domestica, assembly GCF_027887165.1. Classification (NCBI taxonomy): domain Eukaryota; kingdom Metazoa; phylum Chordata; class Mammalia; order Didelphimorphia; family Didelphidae; genus Monodelphis; species Monodelphis domestica. Next base: position 59,822,072 of record NC_077231.1, on the reverse strand, counting down.
AACCCTATGGCTGCAATTCATTATTGAATGTATTTTTTTAGAATAAAAAGCATTAGTAGAGATAAGGAAAGATAAAAATAAATCATGCACAACTATCCTCAACCAAAATTTAATACAAAAATATGGATAGAAATGACTCTCCTCATTTTAAGTCAATTTTTTAAAATATCTTAGGAATGCTTAAGGAGATAAATAGATGACTCCATGGGTTGAGAGTCAAACTTAGAGATCAGAGGTCCTCCTAGCTATGTGAATCTGGGCAAGTCACTTAACCTCAACTGCCCCCTAACCTCTCTACTGCCTTGGAATCAATACATAGTATTAATTCTGAGAAATAAGATGAGAGTTTTTGAAAATAAAAAATACATAATAGTGCTGAAAAATAAACTTGGTTTTTCTCAATAGCAAATGTTAAGCATTTAATTAACACTGAGACAGCGAATATTAATTTCTTAGCTCTTTCTGACTAAAAGAGTAGACAGGCAAAGTACTGTGGATAGAGTTGGCATCAACTAAGTGGTATAATTTCAGCCCTACTTTCTGTTACCACAGTTCAGGCCCATGTTGAAAACCAAATATGTTATCTAAAACTGGCAACACATAAAACCCTTAACACCGTCACCTGAATTATTTATCAGCAAGGCATTATGGGAATGCAATGCCAGTTGGATAAGTTTAATGAGGAGAGGTTAGGGAAAGGTCCTGAGGATTAGGTGCTACTCAGAAGGGCACCTGTACAGTGGAGTAGCTACCTAGTGGGACAAAGGAACACCAAGAGGGCATTGGGTGTCCCAAGACTATAGCACTGAGATAGGGGAATAGTTTGAAAAAATGAGGCACCACTGAAAAACTATTTTATATTTTTACACTTTAGCCAAGGGCTTGCCCTAAGGGTGTACGCCATTATACATGGAAGTGACAGGCAATTCAAATTTCTTCTCCGTAGTCAGACATGATTAATTCACACACATGCATTAAAACTATTCACACATCTTTTATTTATATTTGTATACAATCTGTATTCATAGAGACTATATATGAGGAAATGCCAGGCAATTGTATTAGAAAAAATAGAACCGTGTAATGCAAGATCAGAAATGAAAATTCAGACTCTACCTTGGATTACTTACAAGTTTTTACTGCTGGTACATGATATATAGAGCTCAGTCTGTCTCCGCTGATTGTAGATACAAAGAAATGATATTCTGTGCCCGGGGTCAGATTTTCAATAGTAATTTTGTTGTTGGTCTTTAAAGGCACCGTTATGTTGGGACCTCGATTCGTTACAATATGTACACCATCAAACACACCGATGTCAGGCATTTGAACGAATAAAATCACAGAGGTACTATGAAATTCATATGGGATAATTATCTGAACTGGTTTGGGTTCTGAAAAATAAACAAAAAGCACAGTGCATCCTCAATGAGTTTTTCCACTTATAAAAGCACAGTTGTTCAGTAGAGATAGTCTATGAATTTTTTTAAATGAGAAATATCCATACAAAAAGTTAGCAACTTTTTGAAGTTCCATCCAAATGGAGGAGGGATTGGGTTTTTTTTTTCTACTTGGCTGCAGAGGACAGGATCAGGAGAAATGGGAGAAGTCATAAAAAGTCAAAGTTAAGCCTATTATCAGGAAAAACTTCCCATCATCAAAAACTATGCCAAAGTTGGTGGGCTGCCTTGGAAGGCTGTAGGTTTCCTTTCTGGCAGGGGTTTTCCTTCAAGGAGAACATGGTAACCACATGTTGGATGTGTTATGCTGAATTACTTCATAAATAGTTTAGACAAGATTGCTGCTGAATTTTCTTACAATTCTCAAATTCTCTATGAGCATTTAGTTAATCTAAACAGTATTCAGAAAATAAGATAATTTGTTTCTCTGATATATATATATATATATATATAGCTGATGCCCATTTAGATTTTTCACCTCAAATTCCAGTAATTCAAAAAAGCATCTAAAAGGTAATTTTTCTTTAAAAAGAATGTATATTTATAAAATCTCAGATTTTTTATCAAAAGCTGATGTGACTAATACCAAGATTCTTCAGAAAATTATTACATATTAATAGTAATTAATTGAACTGAGGTTTCTTTGTTTCTTAAACATATTTTTTATGAAAAGCAATGTGACATATTGAAACGACAATTGGTTTAAGACTCAGGAAGACATGCCTCTGATATATACTACTGTGTGACCTTAAGCAAGTCATTTCTCAATTCTTTAGGTTATCCTCTGAGACTATAAGTTGAAGAGAAGACAATAATTCTCAGTGATAGAGAAAGTTCTCTATATGAATAAAATGACAGATCCATTCCCTTACTCTCTCTATATATTTTATACTATAACCTGCACTTTTTCTTCCTTTCCTTGCCTTTCTTTTTCTTTTTTCTTTCTTTCTTTCTTTCTTTCTTTCTTTCTTTCTTTCTTTCTTTCTTTCTTTCTTTCTTTCTTTCTTTTCTTTCTTCTTTCTTTTTTTCTTTTTTTCTTTCTTTCTTTCTTTCTTTCTTTCTTTCTTTTTTCTTTCTTTCCTTCCTTCCTTCCTTCCTTTCTCTCTCTCTCTTTCTTTCTTTCTCTTTTTCTGCTCTTTAACATGTCTATAGAATAGTTTAATATTCTTTTGTGATTTTCATGGAAGTCTTTAAATACAGTATTTAAATAATTTAAATATGTTATTATTCCTTCAAACCCTTTAACATTTATTGGAGCATGGTTTCGTCTGGAACAGGCTTTCTCTCAAACAGATAAAACATGAAATTCATCCTTTACAAAACTCATTTTACCTTTACAGAATTGGGCAGAATGTCCTTTCTAGACATCAAGTTCATTTGATACAATGGCACATGTTCTACTTTCTAAAGGATTATTAATGTACATCTGTAAATTCAGATGAAGCCAGTCTGCCCAATGAGATTTAGACACATGCCAACACGGTACTATTATTAGTATTCTAGCACAAAAAACCATTGGCAGTGTCTCATATTTCTTCTAAATTTCTTCAACTGTAATTTCCATTCATCCACTTATTCTTGTTCTGCTCTCATTGAATATAAAGATTAATTTACAGTCCTGCTTATAACAATAAGCATGGTAGAAGACTAATTATAAAGTAACTTTTAGCAAGGGTCTTATAGTAGCTTAGTCATACTTAAGAAATTAATCTTTCATCCTGAAAGGAAACTACACACCAACTCTCCTATTCATCTCCAATTCCACTCCCAGTGGAAGATCAAAGCTATGACCAATTCCTGCACTTAAGAAGGAATCTAAGCCGTCCAGACTGGCAGTCATGCCAGCTTTATCTCTTCTTACTGCCTCACCATTTCCCTTCAACTCCATAAAACCCTTAGGTTTTGAGGTCAATAGGCATAGTCATGACTGGAGACTGTAGTTTGCTACTTGCCAAGTACCTTGATGCCTTAGAATAAGTTACATGGGGGAAAGGGGTGAATATATGTGTATTATATTTATTTTCACATGCCTCAAGTATTTTTGTTCCTCCTCCTCCTCCACTATTACAGAGTATAAGGATGGAGAGAGAGAGGGAAATTTAGGGACAAAATCATCACAAAATCTCAGAGGAAAGGCTTCAGAAATCTGGTAAGACCTAACATAGAAGCAATATTGTAGATCAGAGTGTTGATTCAGAAGACTTCATTTCACTTATTGGTTCTGCTACTTGCACATCCCTTTGTGAAGTGACTTTTTATCTTGAAAACTATGATCTATCATACCATAGCGTGAGAATAGGATTCTCTTTCTCCACAATGTAATCAATTGGCCTTCAAGTCTCCATTTGAAAGCTTCCAATGATGGGGATTGACTTGAGTGTCTCAGGCTGGGTAGAAATGATGGGCTGGTAAATAGCTTAATGATATTATTAATGTGTTTCTATATTTAGGTTGCTATGAGAACTAGAGTATTTTGAGAAACAATGTAAGTACAAGATCATCCTTGCTGATTTGAACCTATCTCTTCCTTATTCCCAGTCTAGCATTCTCTCCACACTAATGGTATTGAGAACATGTTTTTGCTAAATGTGGACCTCATGTCAAGAAGTCTTCTTCTTTTTTATGGTTCTTTTCCCAAGTCCAGGTCATCCAACTATGATCTTGGGAAATAGATATTCATATATTTGGTGACTACTTCTTGGTTCATCATGGGGTTCTAAGTTAAGGCTTAAGGACCAATGGAAACTGATGTCCATAATTTCATACTTCTCAGAGGATGAGAACATCAAAACCAAGAGGATGTTATTCCTACCAAAGAAAGCCCAAGTGATTCCTAGTTGTTTATTCGTTGATTTATTAATACTGATCTGAGATGATTATGAAACATCTACTTAATAGTAAGACAGATTGTTTTAACCTACCAAAGGAGATAAAATTGGTACGATGTGTTCTTATTTTATATTTTAAATGTTTTTAATATATTCTTTTGAATCTTTTAGGCTTTAAATATTTTGTTTTCGTAGGAAAAAGTAGCTACTCTACTTTATACATAATTAATATCTTTCTTTGACAGACCCCTGCTAATTTCTTTTAGGCAAGATTCTAGTCATAAAACCTTATCTAAGCTTTCTTATAAAAATTTTCTCCCTGTCTAGAGTGGAGGAAAATAATGAACCAGAAAGATAACAAAAGCCTGACTTTACTTTTCTATTTGTTAGGTCAATTCCAAAATGGATCTAGGATCTCTGTGAGTTCAGGATTCCAAATCATAATAGTATATCAGAAAAAAATAATAAAATGTAAAAAATAATTCCAGAAATATACTAAGTATCTCATTTGTGATACAAAATCACCTACACTTTTCAATGTTTAATAATTACCTGCAAATCAGCAAATATCTGATAACAATTTATAAACTGGTATCTTACTTAAAGTTTTTTGAATAGTTATGAGTTCACTCTTATTTCCATTCTTCACTGTTGCCACTCCTATGTCATATGTCATTCCAGGAGTTAATAGATCAATCTTGAATTTGTTAGTGTTATTTACTAAATGCTTAATGATTTCACTTGCATCTGATATAGATCTTGCTTGAATGTAGAATTCGCAACTATCATGTGGAGGTTCCCACTGAAGAATTATGCTATCCTCTCCCACATCATCAGGTTTGGCAGAAACATTTCGAGGTGGACTGATGCCTACAAACCAAAAATAAATAAATTGATGAGTAAATAAATATAAATAAATTGATGGATGAATAAATAAAATTAATGGAGGAATAGACTGATGAATAATAATATGTAGAGATAGAAAATAAATGAATAAATGAATGAATAAATGGATAGATGAATGAATGCATAAATCTGAGTCATACTGTATGTACACTAGAGAATTTTTATGATATCAATTTTGCATCTTAATCTAGTTTTTGTTTTGAGAAATTTAACAAAAAATAATTGCTATTCCTTGAAAACACTCTACATAGTTAATAACTATAGAATGCATATATGTAACAGATATATATATGTGTGTGTGTGTGTGTGAATATATAGGCATATTTTTCCTTCTTTTCTTTTGCCCTTCCTCTTCCTTTTTACTGTCCTTTCTTTTTTCTTTTTTCCTTCCTTTCTTTTCTATTTTCTTTGTTCTTTCCTCCTTTCCTTCCTTCCTTAATACATGTTCCTTCTTTTCAGTGGATGGTGGGGGTACGGGAAAGAAAACAAATATTTAATTATTGGAAAAAATAATAAAAAATAAAAGGTGTGTCAAAACTCGTATATACATTGGTATCTCTTCCTTCCCACACCTATACTAGTTAGCTGTAAAGGTACCTAATAGCTACAAACATGCACCATGCATGCTTGTCTATAAAAATACACATACATCAAACACAAAGAAAATATTTCCATAAATGTAAATTTCTTGAAGTTATGGGCTATTGGGGGTTCTGTCTTTGTTTCTCTTACACTTAGCACAGGGTATAACACATAAAAGGCACCTAAGAAATGTTTGTTTTGTTGCCATTGCTAATACTTAATCTCTATAGACCTCATAAGACTTCCTTAATTATAAAATGATGTCAAAGATGTCTTTTAGGTTCCCTGTTTAGGTCATTCATTGATCAGGGTACCTAAGAATTAGATCTTTGACAGCTACCTCTACAGACTGATCATTTTGGGGTCCTCAAATCGGTGGGAAGTATATTATCCAATGGGAGCTGATTCTCCAAAGGCTGTGCATCTCACATAAGAAAAATCTACCCCCAAGGAAATGTCTCTGGACACTCTAACATATACATACACATATATACAAATATGCTCAAAAATAATCAAATTACTGGATTCACAGTCAATATAAATATACAGTACTGGGACAGTAGATAGTGTTCTCGATTTTCAATAGTACTCACTTAAAACTCCTTTGAAAACATTCCAAAAAATTGCATTTCTACTCTGCCCACTGAAAGAACATGGAGCCTCTCCATTCTAGAGTAAGAACTAGTCGATTTCTGATTACAAATCCTAGGATGCTACTGCCACCTACTGTTAAGATCACCTTATTACATGAGAAAACAATCAACCAAATCAAACTAGCCAAAGACCCATCAAACTTTACCAATCCCAATCTAATAGGGAGTCCCAACAATCTGATGTGACAGAAATGATGCCACGCCTATCCAATAAGGTTTTCTGACTTTTACACATCAAGGCCAAGAGTCTCTTAGGAATTATGCCAAAAATAAATTGGATTCAGGAAAATATTTGAACAATTTCGGTAACTAGGCTTCAATTTTGAATTTAGTTCCAACCAAGAATTGAAGTTCTGATTCAATTTGCAAGAAAAAAGTATTACTACTTGCATCTTCTTGGATGGAAAGTGACTAAATTTAGGCCAAAGTGGCATTTTAAATTTCTATTCTCAAACAACAGCCCAGGACATATCTTTGCTACCTGTTATGGTGAATATTGGTTTCTCGAGACAGCTTAAAGATCCTTTTTCTGCAACACTGAAAAGATAGATCTGGTACTGGTGATATGGTTTGAGGTTTCCTATTCTTGTTGTGGTGTTGACTTTTTCCACTGACAATGCTTCTGACTTATTGGCTTTAGTATCCAAAATGGTCACAAAGTAATGATGGAAAGAGGTGCTCAAAACATCATCTGGTGGATCCCAATGCAAAAATATCTCCACTGGTGTTACACGTGTCACTATCAAGTTTTTGGCTTGTAATGGGCCTAGTGAAAGAAAGGAAACACAATGTTTTTGAATTCTGCCTAATAAATAGATATGTTTTTTTGAAATTGATTGAATTTAATTTAAATTTGACAAGCAAAAATCTTAGTGAGGACGCCTTTAAATTAATAATGCAGTATATTTTCAATTGAAATATAGTTATGCATACAGTTATTTCCAGACTCTTCCAATTTGACATCAATTAACATGTCATGATCTCCATATTACTCATTTTTTATACATTTGAAGTTTTCCTATTAGAACAATGAAGCTAATCCTAAAACAATTTTTCTTAACTCTAGTTAATATGTTGGATAAAAGTGCTAATTTTAAAGGTTAAAATAATCTTCATTTTTTGAATAAATAATGTAGGCTTAGAGATACTTTAATATCCAAGTTTGTTGGGTCTGCCTGAAAATATGCTTTATGGACATAACCCACAAGAATGCCTTCTCTCCACAAGAAGGCAACAGAATAGAATTTAAAGGTAGAGGTTTCTAGAATTATTTCTTGCTTTATTATTTGTTGGGCAGGAAGAAGGAAGAGACTTTTTTATGTTCTCATTCAAAACTTTACTATACTTTAATGTTTCAAAAGTAAAGCTAACATATCAAGAAGAAAAACCCAGATCCAAGCAAAGAATTAATTTCTGAATGGTTTAGAGAGAATTAAGGATAAATTTTTAATGATAATCAATTTATTAATCAGAGGGTCAGACATGATATTGACCTGCTAGAGACCTCTGTGATTGAAGATGAATATGATCTCACTGAAAAAAAAATTAAAACCCTTCAGTAACTTAGTTGATTTTGACTTAAGATTTACTATGTATAAAAATTTGATTACCTTCAGGACCAGCCAGTGATGACCCTGGATGAACTTAGCCAAGGTAGTTCTCAGAGACATATGGTCACAATATTTATACTCCAATTTTTCACCTTGGTAAGGTCTCCTAGATTTCATGATCTATATCCCTTCATTTTCTCAGAGCCACAGGAGAGAGCTTGGTGGAAGGTAGTCACTAAAGAAGTTAAGCAACCCTAAAAATGGCTCTCTAAGTCCTCAAACCAGAGGTACTTACTTGTCTTCCCTGAATACCCTCTACACCCTAGTAAATCGTACCAGCAGGCAGTGGTTGAGAACAGCCAATATGCCTGAAACCAGACTTCCCCCCATGGAATTTGTTTCAAAAGCCATGAAGACAGTGGAAGCAACGCCATCTACTACATCCCCGAAACATCACCAAGTCATCTTGCCACTGGACTTTGTTGACTATGGAAGAAAAAAATAAGGCTGATGACTTTGTGCAATTCTGCCTCACTTCAATCCAGATGATGCACAAGTCAAAAGATATCACCAGTGATGTCACTGTGGTTCTCTTCTAGTATGAAAGACAACAAACACAGCCTTCAAGAATTCCATCTCGGGGGCAGCTGGATAGCTCAGTGGATTGAGAGCCAGGCCTAGAGATGGGAGGTCCTAGGTTCAAATCTGGCCTCAGCCACTTCCTAGCTGTGTGACCCTGGGCAAGTCACTTAACCCCCATTGCCTAGCCCTTACCACTCTTCTGCCTTGGAGCCAATACACAGTATTGACTCCAAGACAGAAGGTAAGGGTTTAAAAAAAAAAAAAAGAATTCCATCTCATTTTTTATGCCACTATGAGGCAAGAATGGAAAAAGTATATATATATATGTGTGTGTGTGTGTGTGTGTGTTTATATATATACCTACATATATATTATTGCTAGCTAAATTTTTGTGTATTAATTTGTTCAGCATTTATAACAGCCTATTTTCCAATGACATGTAAGAAAAGGGCATTAATCAAAACTAATCCTTCTTATACTTTTTTGTCAGTCTTGCCTCCATTTGAGACTTTGTATCATCATTCTCACTTATTCTTAGACATTTAAGCCTTTGCCTTTCCACCAACTCCTTTTCTAAAACATAAATAGATGCTCATGTCTTCCTTGATCTTCAAAAAATTCTTCATCCTTTCTCCCATAGCTTGGGTGCGCAACTTTTTCACCTCTTCTTAGTAGAATCCTTAGCTTGCTTCAAGTCTTATTCCAAGTACAACCTCCTGCAGAATGCCTATCCTGATTCCCTTCATCCCTGGTAATTGCTTTGTTTTTATTGTGCCTGTGTGTGGATTTTATTGTGTACAAATTGTGTTTCTTGATGGAAGAGGGCTATTTTCGTTCTCTCTCCAGCACATAAACACAGTGTAGTCACTACATAAAAGCTTCTTGTTTTTGCTTAATTTCTGTGGGTCTTAACTTCCTTATAATAACATAAGAGGAGAGGATTGGACTAGATGATTACTCTAAAGTCTCTTCTAGCTCTATGATTCTATCAATTTGAATGAGCCTTCCAATAATCATGATATATGTCTTTTAGCTTCACTAGAAAACTTTCCAAGAGAGAGGTCTTCATTCACAGCCCTCAAATCATCACCTATTGACTCTCTAATGACTTGAAATCTGACTTCCAAAATATGAAACTCCATAACTCCCAGTCTAATGATATTTCCCCTGTCATTTCCATACACACCACTTTTCCTCTTCTCATGGTTAGCCATCTTTTTGCTTCTTAAAATTTTATCTTGCCTTTTCTTCTAAGATATTGCCCAGTCCTCATTGAACACAACTTCTTTTCTTTTTTGGAGTAAACTTCCTACTTCATAAATGTGATCACATCCCAAGACTCTGTTCTTCTCTATCCGCTCTATCTCCCTTGAAGATGTCATAATCTCTCATGGTTTTGTCTATCTTTTCTTTAAGATGGCCCACCAATTTCCAAGACTGGAATGAGGAAGAGGTTTGTGGAATCGTAGCAAGATCCAGGGAATAAAGGATGGTTTTGGGGTGAGGGTGAGGGCTACCCAAAATGGAGGCTCCAATAAGAACTTCCAATGGTAGAAGCAGAGTGTATTATGTTGTGTTGTGTTTTATTGTATTGCATTATATAGTGGTGTATTCGGTTGTGTTGTATTGTACATTAGGAAAAGCATTGGTAGACAAAATGCTGGATGCAAGACTTGGGAAGATCTAAATTCATATTCTACCTCAGATACTAATAACTCTCTTAACCATTCAGCTTCAGTTTCCTCATGTTTAAAAAGAGGATATTAATAGCACCTACTTCACAAGACTCTTGTGAGGTTAAAATGATATTGGCAAAGTGCTTTCAAAAACCTCAAGGCACGATATTAAATGTTAGTAATTATTATTGTTATTTTTTTATCTCAAACATATCATTCGCTAACCTCTTTTTCTTTGTTATCCCTTATTCAATTGTTCTCTCCTTTCTATCTACCATTTTTGCAAAAGCTTGCAGTAGAAAGAGTACTGGATATAACAATAGTTTTCTGGGTCTGTGTCCCATTTATGCCACTTACTACTAATGTAACCAGGGCCAAGTCACTTAATGTCTGAGGGTCTCAGTTTACCTCTCTGTAAAATGAGCCAAGAAGGGAGGGCGGATAATTACATAATTTCAAAAGCCCCTTCTAGCTTTAAAGCTGTGATCCTTAGTCTCTTCTACTCCTACACCCGTTGTTAAACATTCTCCTCTGAAAATTCTAGGACATTTGAAATCTATGCCACAAGTCTTTCAAATAAGAGCCTTACAGACCTCTTTTACAGTTCAAAGTCATATAATGCAGTGCCCATTTATTCAGGCAAACAAATAATCAGATTAACAAGCCTGTTTGAAGAACAACAAAGACATTTATGCCAATAGTACAAAAAGTTCAGTGTTAAAACAAATATGAAAAGGGAATTTGTTACCATGCATTCATTCAATCAATCAAAAGCTATTTATTCTGTGCTAGGTACTGACTTCATATAATAGTTTTATTCATCTTATATATTTATATCCTGAAACTTTAGGTAGATTATAAATGCAATTAAAGAAGAAAGTTTTTCTGCACCCAGCACCTAACTCAATGCCATAAACATAGTGAGCATTCAAGAAATATTTGTTAATGTTGTTGATGACCTCTTAAACATTCACAGAATAACATTCCCAAATTCCTTGTAACTTACGTGTCTCTACTATCAGAACTGGGCTTAAGGCAATCTGGGCTTCCCATTGGTTCTTTGCTAAGAGTAAAAACCTATAAAGATGTCCAGCAGACAGCTGCATGATTGTTTTTTCAGTTGCATTTAAAGGCAAAGTCTCAAAATACTGTCCATTAGAATTTTCCAAGTAATATTTAATGACCAGCTTATATCCTGATTTCATCCATTTCTTCAAACTCTTCCAACCAAGAACAACTTGGGTTGTTCCAACATCTTTCACGAAAAAGACAAAATTCTCTGGTAATGAAGGCACTGGAAGAAACGGTTTTAGGAAACATCATTTCATTAAGTTTTTAGCAATCACAAATTATAGTATTTTTAAAAATTAAAAAGTCACGTATATAGAAGAATGTGAATGAAAATAATTACATTCATATTCACAAACATACGGCAAAGAGACATAGCAGAAAAAGCCTGTAAAGAAGTAGTTGGATCCAGTAGCATTTTGCTGTAGAATGTAGCAGTCTGTTTCATTCTTTGGTAGCAATGGAAAAGAAAAGATTTCATCTTTCTTAAGGCTATAATAAGATCCATCTGTCCACAAGGGGTGACCTTCTTTCTGTAATAAAAGGTACAGATTAATTAAAGCAATTTAAATGTAAATTGGGTATTGTGTTTTCACTTAGAACATGTTCTAAAACTTGTATTTGAAATCTCATTCAATCCTCCAGCATATTTCCTCTCCCTGATCTTTTACCTCCCACACACATATCTGCACTCTCAGGCACAAAATAATTCCCAAGACCTCTGGAATACTATTCTTTTAGGGCAACCAAATCATTCTCATTTTAAGTAACCAATTTAGTCACAACAAAAAGTTACTCAATTCCATAGAAGGAATAACACCAGTGGATTTTATCATAGACAGTTCATGTGACTACACAATCTCTTGTAGTTCTCATGGTCCTCGTGAAGATAGTGAGATATATTGGAATGAACACTGATTCTGGATTCAGGGATCTGGGTTCAAATCCCATGCTGACATTTACTTGTGTGATTTTGGGCAAGTAATTTAAAATCTCTGGGGTTCAGTCTAATCTACAAATTGTGATGGTTGGATTACATGACTTTTAATATTTTCTCTAGACCTTTCGTGCTCCCTCTTTAAATATTTTATTTTTTTAACCCACTACCTTCTGCCTTTATAATCAATACTAAATGTCAATTCCAAGGCAGAAGAGTAATACAGGCTGAGACATTGGAATTAAATTATTTGTACAGGGTCACTCAACTAGGAAGTATCTGAAGTCAAATTTGACCCCAGAACCTACAGGTCTGGCTCTCAACCTTTTGAGCTGCCTACGTCCAAGAACTTTTTACATTTGTGCCTAGAGTTTCACAAATTGGAAACTAAAAGGGTGCTTTGGAGCCTCCAGTACTGAGGTGTTAAATTTAAAGTTTAAAGAACCACAGGTGGCCAGAAAAAACATCTGAAACAGATTAAAATGCAATTGGCAAATATTTAACAGTTTAAATAAAAATATAATAGAAAAGTTTGTTGCTGAATTTTTTTATATCAAAAACCCCTGACAAAAGGCCTAATTTCTCAAATTTATAAGGAACTAAATCAATTGAACAAAAAATCAAGCTATTCTCCAATTGATAATGGACAAGGGCCATAAATAGGCAATTTTCAGCCAAAGAAATCAAAAATATTAATAAGCACATAAAAAGTGCTCTAAATCTCTTATAATCAGAGAGATGCAAATCAAAACAACTCTGAGGTATCACCTCACACCTAGCAGATTGGCTAACATGACAGCAAAGGAAAGTAATGAATGCTGGAGGGGATGTGGCAAAGTGGGGACACTAATTCATTGCTGGTGGAGTTGTGAATTGATCCAACCATTCTGGAGGGCAATTTGGAACTATGCCCAAAGGGCGATAAAAGACTGTCTGAACAAGCAAACAAACAAAAATCACATGATTAGTTCAATAGAAGCAGAAAAAGCCTTTGATAAAATACAATATCCATTCCTATTAAAAACACTAGAAAGCATAGGAATAGAAGGGTCATTCCTAAAAATAATAAACAGTATATATCTAAAACCATCAGCTAATATCATCTGCAATGGGGATAAACTAGATGCATTTCCAATAAGATCAGGAGTGAAACAAGGATGCCCATTATCACCTCTACTATTTGACATTGTACTAGAAACACTAGCAGTAGCAATTAGAGAAGAAAAAGAAATTGAAGGTATTAAAATTGGCAATGAGGAGACCAAGCTATCACTCTTTGCAGATGATATGATGGTCTACTTAGAGAATCCTAGAGAATCAACCAAAAAGCTAATCGAAATAATCAACAACTTTAGCAAAGTTGCAGGATACAAAATAAACCCACATAAGTCATCAGCTTTTCTATATATCTCTAACACAGCTCAGCAGCAAAAACTAGAAAGAGAAATCCCATTCAAAATCACCTTAGACAAAATAAAATACCTAGGAATCTATCTCCCGAGACAAACACAGGAACTATATGAACACAACTACAAAACACTCTACACACAACTAAAACTAGACTTGAGCAATTGGAAACACATTAACTGCTCATGGGTAGGATGAGCCAATATAGTAAAAATGACCATCCTACCCAAACTTATCTACCTATTTAGTGCCATACCCATAGAACTTCCAAAAAATTTCTTTACTGATTTTGAAAAAAACATAACAAAGTTCATTTGGAATAACAAAGGATCAAGGATATCCAGGGAAATAATGAAAAAAAAAATACAAAGGAAGGGGGCCTTGCAGTCCCAGATCTCAAACTATATTACAAAGCAGCAGTCATCAAAACAATTTGGTACTGGCTAAGAGACAGAAAGGAGGATCAGTGGAATAGACTTGGGGCAAGTGACCTCAGAAAGACAGTATATGATAAACCCAAAGACCCCAGCTTTTGGGTCAAAAATCCAGGATTTGATAAAAAACTGCTGGGAAAATTAGAAGACAGTGTGGGAGAGATTAGGATTAGATCAACACCTCACACCCTACACCAAGATAAATTCAAAATGGGTGAATGACTTGAACATAAAGAAGGAAACTATAAGTAAATTAGGTAAACACAGAATAGTATACATGCCAGACCTTTGGGAAGGGAAATACTTTAAAAACAAGCAAGATAGAAAGAGTCACAAAATGTAAAATAAATAATTTCGACTACATCAAATTAAAAAGCTTTTGTACAAACAAAACCAATGTAACTAAAATCAGAAGGGAAGCAACAAATTGGGAAACAATCTTCATAAAAACCTCTGACAAAGGTTTAATTACTCAGATTTACAAAGAGCTAAATCAATTGTACAAAAAAATCAAGCCATTCTCCAATTGATAAATGGGCAAGGGACATGAACAGGCAGTTTTCAGATAAAGAAATCAAAACTATTAATAAGCACATGAAAAAGTGTTCTAAATCTCTTATAATCAGAGAGATGCAAATCAAAACAACTCTGAGGTATCACCTCACACCTAGCAGATTGGCTAACATGACAGCTGAGGAAAGTAGTGAATGCTGGATGTGGCAAAGTAGGGACATTAATTCATTGCTGGTGGAGTTGTGAATTGATCCAACCATTCTGGAGGGCAATTTGGAACTATGCCCAAAGGGTGATAAAAGACTGTCTGCCCTTTGATCCCACCATAGCACTGCTGGGTTTGTACCCCAAAGAGATAATAAGGAAAAAGACTTGTACAAGAACATTCATAGCTGTGCTCTTTGTGGTGGCCAAGAATTGGAAAATGAGGGGATGCCCTTCAATTGAGGAATGGCTGAACAAATTGTGGTATATGTTGGTGATGGAATATTATTGTGCTAAAAGGAATAATAAGGTGGAGGAATTCCATGGGGAATGGAACAACCTCCAGGGAGTGATGCAGAGTGAGAGGAGCAGAACCAGGAGAACATTGTACACAGAGACTGATACACTGTGGCACAATTTAATGTAATGGAATTCTCTATTGTATCACTCTATTGAAAATATTAATGATTTGGAAATAGGTTTTGATCAATGATACATGCAAAACCCAGTGGAATTGCTTGTTGGTTCTTAGAAGGGGAGGGAAAGAACATGAATCATGGAAACATGGAAAAATATTCTAACTGAATTAATCAATTAAAAAATTAACAATTTAAAAAAAGGCAGTTTGTTGCCAATCAGTCATTTTTCTGTGGTGTCTGATTCTCTGTGAACCCTTTTGGAAGTTTCTTGGCAAAGTTACTGGAGTAGTTTGTCATTTCCTTCTCTAGATTATTGTACAGATGAGGAAACTGAGATAAACAAGGTCTACCTTGCCTGAGTTTATACAGCTAACAAATGTCTAGGGCCACATTTAAATACAGGAAGATGAGTCTTTCTGACTCCAGGACTATTACTCTCTCCACTCTACCACTTATCTGTTCCTTTAATATAACATATTTTATTTGATACAATATATAATATAATAGCCTATTTAATTGAGCTATTTATAGTCCACCACTCCCACCCCATCTTACTGAAGGGTTCTGAGGTCCAAAGTTGCTAAGCAACTTCCTAAAGATCTCATACTAAACTTTTTAAATGCAAATTCACTTCACCATTATGCTACCTCTCTTTGGGTGGTTCTTCCCTTATAGCACACTTAAAAGATATTAAGCCAGGAAGTTAGGTGGGGTAGTAAAAAGAGGACCAGGCTTTGAGTCAGGAAGACCTGAGTTCAAATGTGGTCTCAGATACTTCCTAGCTGATGTAGGAATATAAATTAGTGATAGCTTGATTTCAAGGATTAGCTAAAAGAAGGGAATTTTTATATAAACCCTGGGAGAGAATTCTGGGAAGGAGAAAGGAATTGTGGGAGTTTGAACTGAAAATAGATGACTTACTTCTGGGATTTCCACTGAACTGGAAGTAGGTTTGACTGCCTGAATTTCCACCAAGCTGTAGGAGGTTTTGCTCTGAGAGATTTTCCCAAGATAGTCAAAATTTTGTGGAGAAATTTTTTACTTCTTTGTAGAGAATTTATTTGGAGGAATCCATTTTCCTTGAGTCCAGGGATCATCTGCCAGTGTACCATCTGCCAGAAATCCTCTTGGGCTAAAGTAATCCAAAGATTTTCATCTGTGACTTTGGATTATTTAGTGCAGCCAAACCTAGGCTTTTCCCTTTCTTTTGTTAATCACTAGTAGGAAGATCCAGATAGAGTCAGATATCATGGGTTGGGTTTTTTTGTTTGTTTGTTTGTTTTGTTTTTTGGGGTTTTTTAGATACAGCAGAAAGCTGTAAGCAGGGCCCAGAGAAGAAACAGAAGACTCTCCTTAAGCCAGAGACTTAGAAGTTGGGTGGAGTTGGTTTTTTAAGAGTGTTAGAGTCTTACCTACCAGTTTCCCTCATTCCCTTAATAAAATAAACTTTGTTTTTCATAAGTCAATGAGATTTGTGCTTAACTGGCTCTGGTAAGTTCCTAGGTGGGTTGTATCATCTCACATCCCTCTAGAACAGTTTCCTATTACACTGGGTGTCCCTAGGCAAGTCAGTTGGCACTGTCTCAGTTTCCTTATCTGTAAAATGGAAAAGGAAATGGCAAACCACTCTAGTATCATTGCCAAGAAAACTCCAACTTGAGTCACAAAAAGTCAGACATAACTGAACCTCAAAAATAATATTAAAACCTCATCTCCTATTATTTTGCTATAAGGAATGATTTCAGAAATAGCTGGAAAAACCTACATGAACTGATGCAGAGGGAAATAAGCAGAACCAGGAGAACATTGTACATAATAACTGAAATACTGTGGTTTGGTCAAATGTGTTAAACTTTGCTAGTAACCCAATCATCCAGGACAATTTTGAGGGACTTATGAAAAAGAATACTATTCACTTCCAGAGAAAGAAATGTTGGAATAGGAACAAAGGTGAAAACATATGATTAATCACATGTTTATTTGGGTATATGTTTAGGGGTTTTAGTCTATTGTTCATTTACAAAAATTAACAATAAGGAAATACATTTTACATGATAAATACATTTATAAACCATATAGAATTGCTTGTCAGTTCTGGGAAGAAGGAGGGAAGAAAGGAGGGAGACAATTTGAATCATATAACTGTGGAAAACGTGTAATTTTTTTAAAATAAAAAATTAATTAAATTTTTTATTTCTTTCAAAATCCTCATATTCTATTACCACTTGAGGGTACCAAAATTATTTCTTATAATCAGATAGCTTCCATTATAACTATCAGTTCTGGAAATGGAAACAACTAGATAGTATGGTGGAGAGAATGCAGTTTCTCATGTCAGGAAGATCTAAATTCAAATCCTACCTCAGTCACTTGCTAACTGTGTGACTTTAATGTCTATCTCCCTTTGCTTCCTAATCTATAAAATGGGGGAGGGGAGATAGCATCTAATCACAGAATAGTTGTAAGGATAAAATAATATAATTAAAGCACTTTACATACCTTAACACACTCTATAAATCATGTTATTGTTCTCATATTATCATTGACTTCCTTTTGCTCAAGTCTTCCCAACTCTGAGTCCATCCCTTCTGTTTCTCTATGCCCTGATGCCACTCATACTAGATACTAACTATGTAACTATATTGCTATATACCATACTATATACTAACTATATTGCCCTTGAACATGCATAATGCATGTACTGACCTTGATATCATTAAGACCAGTCCAAGTGATTATTTGATTGGTTTTCCTGAGATAAGAATATATAAATTTCTTTTCCTCTTCATTTTTTATATCAACAAGATGTGCTGCATACAATGGCATATTGCAGACTTTCTGGGCCACGTTCCAGGGCTGGCTATCTTTGCTAATTCGGTAGCAGTTCTTTTTGAAGGCAACCCATTCTGGAGAGCAGGTCCCTGGAAGTAAAGAGACGTAGTAAATGGGTAAAATCTCCAGACGAGCCATTGTTAGAGAACCTTTCCAAATCTCCTACCAAGAAGTAGAGAGTCATGAGAATCTGTGAGCAACAAAAGCGTAAGTTATTGTGTTTTTTCCATTGTTCTTATGCAAATAGAAGCAACAACATTGATTTGTGGCAGGTATTCAGAGACTTTACAAGGTTCAAGTATTTTATAGATTTGTAAAAGGATGAGCCATGTTCTGAATGGAGTTCCATTTGCAAATTTCCCCCATTTTTTACCTTCAAGTGATCTTGTTGTTGTTTTTCTCTTCACCAACTTCTCTGTAGTTGAAAAGTAACTTTAAATATTTGTACAGAGTTCTTTCCTTTCTCTCCCAGTGGAACCCATGTTTCTCCAAGCTCTGATAACTGAGCTGTATTTAGCTTCTCATGAACCAAGGCTCCATGCCATCTCTTCAACATCTCTGTGTATCCTCTACCTTCTGGCCTTGCCTCTCCATCCAACCTTCTGTATCATCTCTTACCCTTAGAATGGAAGCCTCTTTGGGCAGTCGGGTGGCTCAATGGATAGAATGACAGATCTGGAGACAAGAGGTTCTGAGTTCAAATATGGCCTCAGATACTTCCTAGCTATGTGTATCTAGCCAAGTCACTTACTCTCAATTGCTGAATCCATACTTACTCTTCTGCCTTGGAACCAATATTTAGTATTGATTCCAAAACAGAAGGTTAGGGTTTAAAAAAAAAAAAGTATAAGCCCCTTGAAAGTAGGAACTGTCTTGTTTGTTTGCATTTATATTCCCAAGCCTAAGCACTTAATAAATATTCTATTTTTTTTCTATTTGTCTTTCTGTCTGTCTATCTACCTAAGTGACTAGTTAGCTAGCAAGTTGTCTCTTTTCCATTTTAGAGAACAAAAAGCATGTTATCTATGAACTTTTTGCTTGTTTTTTTTTTCATAATTCCCCTCTTGCCCAGTTCATTCATTTCAATTTGGACGCTTTGTGACTCCATATGAGATTTTCTTGGCAAAGATACCATAGTGGTTTATTATTTCCTTCCCCACATAATTTTATAGATGAGCAAACTAAAAGATAAATGGGCTTAAGTGACTTTCCCACAGTCACACAGCTAATAAGCATCTGAACCCAAATTTGAACTTGGATCGTCCTGGTTCTAAACTTAGCATTTCATTCCTGTGTCAGCTTCTGCCCTAATGCATGTGATTCAAATTTGTTCAGCTTTCAGACAATCAGCTCTGCAGATTTAACCTTGCCATCCACATAAAGAGCCATCCTAAGTTGGGTCCAAATATCAATCAATGAGGGGTGTTCTAAGTCAATTCTTGTTAGCTCAGCACTTACTCATTCCTCAGATGTTAGCACAATGTAACAGGGAACCAGAGAAAAAGAAAAGAGTTTTCTCCTTGATTTTTTGAAGTGGAAAAAGAGAAACAATTCAGTGAAAAGCAGAAGGTATTATTTCTCCATCATTTCCCTCTTCCTTTCTATTCAAACTACTTCACTAATTCCCTTCTTTTTGTTATTTTTTTATACTACTTCACTTTTACAATTAGATTGCCTCATTTAATATCATTTGACCCTCCTTATTCAAGATAAATCAAAAAGAAGTCAGTCCTTTCTCTAAGGGGAAAATTCTTCACTATGGCCCTACCAAGATGCATAAGAAATAACCCCGAATATTTCAATTACTTTCTTTAAACCTGAAAAAAACAAGGATATGTGAATGGATCCAACCATTCTGGGAAGTATTTTGGAATTTTACCAAGAAAGTGATGAAAATGGTCATTTCCTTTGATTCCGCAAATGTACCTGCTAAACTCTACTCAAAGATCAAAGAGCCACTGGATAACAACACAGGGGAAAGGTCCCATATACACGAAACATTTAGAGTTGCACTTTTTGAAGCAGCAAAAAATGGAAAACAATGTAGGGTCGCATTGATTGGACATAGCTTAAAATATTTTGAAATATGAATGTAATGAAATATCAACGTAGCTAAAAACAATGAAATAAATGATATAAAAAACATGGAGTATCTTGCAAAGACTACAATGAACTAATGCAAAGTCAAGGAGACAGAACCAGGAAAATATAAATTTAGAGAAAAAAGGGGAAAAATGAACCTGAATGTGAAGTAAATATAAAGAACAGAGTTGATCCTGAATAAAAGATGAGAAAATGCACTTCCTCTCATCAAAAAGGCGTTTGTCTATAATGTTGATCAATATGAAAACAATGTCAAAATCTATAAAATTTTAAATTAATTTTGCTAATCTTTTTTTTCCTTCTTCTCGTCAAAGAATGACTATTTAGGAATGGGAGAGGAAGGAAGATATTTAGAAATGAACTGCTATGAAAATGGAGATTATCAATAACAAAATTGATAAAAATCAATTATAAGACATTTGAGCAAATAAAAAATAAAAGAACTACATGCCTGTTTCAACATGAATATCCAGCTTCTGCCACACATTTATAAAATCCAAGTGCAGCTGTTTAAATTCAAATTTGAAACTGTATAAGGTTGAAGGTTCCAAATGGCCCCATTCATAAAACATTACATTGTTCTGCAAGCTTTGAGATGAATTATTAAGAGATATTGAAACTGAAAAGTCATGGGGCAGTGTGCTCCAGTTAAAAGAAACACTTGTACTTGTCACGAGCATTTTAATGTTGTTATTTGAGATCCCACCTGAAAACATCAAGGAAAACAATCAACAAAAACTAGCAGAAGAATAAAGGAGCAAATAAATATAAAGTCATAAGATCTTATTTCAATGGAAAACAATTTTTATTCATTTTAAAATAGGAACATGATGAAGAATGTGAATTAGTAGTAGGTGAAGAAACTGAATGAGTTCACAAAATCACAGAATTTGAGACCTGGAATGGTTCTTAAGTCTAGTCCTCATCTGAAAGTTGTCCTCACCAAATCCTGCCTAACAAGTAGTCAGTCAATTAGCCTCTTCATGAAGCAAGTTGTCTCTTATCAAGGCAGCCTATTGCCCCTATGAGCAATTTTAATTGCTGATCATAATCTTAATACAAAAATAATAGCTAATATTCAAATAGCTCTTCAAATTATGTGTAGTGATTTTACATACATTCCAACATTTGATAGAACAGTCCTGTGAAGTAAGTAGTTGTTAATATTATATTTTTTTAGGTGAGTAAATTAAGGCTGAGAGGGATTAAAGGACTAACAGCGACACATAGTTATTAAGTATATGAGGTAAAATTTGAACTCAGGTCTACCTGATTCCAAATAGAGCATACTCTGCCCCCTTTTCCATATTAAGTCTAAATGTGCCTCTTTTCCAGATTCTGCCCTCTATAGCCCCAAGGAGCAAGCCTAATCCTGCTTCTTTGAGGTAGCCTTTGAAATATTTGAAGACAACCCTCATGTACTCCTTGAATCTTCTCGAAACTCAATATTTTGGGTTCCTTCAGCTACTCCTTATATGGCATGGACTCAAAGCCTTTCACCATCCTGATTACTCCCACTTTGGTACTCTTCCATTTATCAATATCCCTCTTAAAGTGAAGGAGGGGTTCCCTGATCAGGACTCGATATTACTCATAGAGTCTGACTCGACCACAATAGAGAGGAATTCATTCTCTTACTCATGGACTTACAGCCACCTAGAACCCTGTGGGCTGTTCTGAGTTCCACATCAATGTGTTCACTCTGTGGATTTGAAATCCACTGAAATCTCCACATCTTTTTCAGACAAACCATGATCTAGCTTCTCTCTTCCATTCTGTACTTTGGAAGTCAATCTTTTAATGAATTTTAAGTTAATTAAGTTAAAATTTTAATCCCATTTTCAGATTGTATGTTTTTCCCTTTTTCATTTCATCTTCATCACCCAGTATTCTAGCCTCTCAGGATCTTTTTCAGATCCCCGATCTTTCAGCCGCTGGGTTCACTTTATATAACATTTCAATTTGAGGGGCATATATCACCTATGCCTTTATAGGAGTCATTGATAAAAAGGGAAGTTCAACCAGGAAAGGACCAAGCCCAGATGCCTGAAGGAATTCACTGGAGACCTGTTGCTAAGCTGACACCCATGAACATTCTTGAAACCTTTAATGACCACTCTTTTGAGTTCAGGAAGTCAATGAGGCCGTCAACCTCAGGATCATTTATATGTATCGCTCTTTTATGATATCCAGTAAGAAATATGTATGCTTGTCTAAACACACACATACTTATATATGAAGATAGTTACATATATATAGATAGAGCAACTAGATGAATAGAGACAGACTGATAGATACACATAAACATACCTGCAGATAGATAGATGATAGGTAGACAAATTTATACATTAAGTTGAAAAGTTCAAAATTTTAAAAATAAAAAAATAATTAAAAAGTGTACGGGTCACTATGGGTCTGGTAGAGTAACTTGCATCAAAAAAGTAACTATTTATGGAACATTGTAAAGAAACAAGTTAGAGTGATGGCGAATAATGGACTTAAGAACAGAATGACCTGGATTCAAATCCTCCCTCAGATATTTACTGAACCTGGGCAAATGACTTAATCTCTCTATGCCTCAGTTTCCTCATCTGTGAAGTGAGGGGGTTAGGCTCAATATCAGCAACTCTAAAACTATGGACCCATGACACCATGTCTCTTTAAGACTAATTATATTTTGCATTATGGAGAATAGATTCTAGTTTGAACCCAGAGTGGGTACCAGCCTTCCCTCTACTGAGGCTGAACCATAAAATTCCTTGTGTCTTTGTGTCACTTGGAAAGGATATGGCAGTGAGGCATGGTCAAAAGAGATCTGGATTTGTAGTCGGTGGACCTGGGTTCAAATCCCCACTTTGTAACTTAAAATCTATGAGACCTTGAACAAGTTATTTTGCCTCTCTGCATCTCAGTTTTCTCATCTACAGAATATATGGTGGAGCTACCTAGTTTCTCAAATCTCGTCTACTCTGAGGTCTCTGATCCTAGGAATGCTGAAAAAAGGACTATTCATAAGGTGTGAGTTATACGAGGATAAGTTCATGATCCCTTCCATTTCCTTCATGTTGTGATTTCACAATACCCTTCCCTCTTTTATACTTTATATCAAACAGGCAAAAATTGAAAATCTTTATATTGATTTAGTTCAGGATTCTCTTAAAATAGGTGAACAGATTATGACTGTCAGAAAATGGAAAGAATCACTGTTATTATTTTGGACAATTAATTAATTGCGCATGAAATAAACAACAAAGTTGACTGTCAAACACATCTGAATTCTTAGATCCTACGTGGTTGAATTTGGTATTCTATCAAGCCACAGCTAAATGTTGCATTACTTACGTGTCCTGAATGACTTTGCACTTAAAATTTCCCCTTTTCGTACTGACTGTATAATGACATTATATTCTTCATTTTCCTCTAGTGTTAGTGTAGATTTCTGAAGCTTATGTTGTTCTGCAGAAATGTTTTTGACATTCTAGAAATTAATGAGATTAACTTTCTTAGACAAAAATATCAATAACAACTTAATATAAAGAATTTTTGATCTTCCTCTATAATTTTTTGGTAAGAGAAATAGGATGTTTAGGGTATTATCACATGACCAAAAATTCAAGTTGTGATTTATTATATGCTACATCAATCCTGAAAAAGTCTAAAATATTCAGTATATCACATCCATAGGAAAATAAATAAAATATTAGCTTTATGATGAAAGTGAACTCATTAAATTGTGACATGAACATCTTAGTTGTTTGTGATTTTTATAATCCTTTTTCTAAAATAAAGATATGCTAAAGGTTACACCAAGAGGAAGTGAGATGCAGTGTACATAGAAGTCATTCTTGGAGTTATAAAGACTTGTATTCAAGTTCTTCCTCTGATGAGTATTAACTGGTGATTTGGGAATTGGGGAGAAAGTAGCTCCTTGCAGTGCCTAAGGCAACTGTGTAAAATTTTCTGTTGCAAGTTTATGCTGTTCAGAATGAAATCCCTTGTAACAATAAAATCATAGGTCTGATCCAAAGAAAGAAAGAGGGGAGGGATGCTTAAAACAAAGTCTGTATTGAATGTTCTTTCAAAGCATCATAGATTCAGAACTGGAAGGGACCTGAGAGGTCCTCTGGTCTAACCCCATCCTTTAACAACAAAGGAAATTGGGATTTAAAAAGATAAGACCCTTGCCCAAGGTCTAACAGCCAGTATGTATGAGAGGTGGGATTTGAACCAGAGACTCTAGCTTTAGATTTATTCTCCTGCACCATGTTGCTTTGTTTTAAGCAAATTAATCCTACATTAAACACTTGACAAGCCTAAAAGACAGATGACTCACTTTTTTATTGAAGTCCTTGGTTGGTTGATATTTTAAAAAATAATGTTCAGGCTTTCCTCCTTTAGGAAACTCGCTCCATTCGGCAAAAATGGTTGCAGGTTGCTTTTGCGTTGGCCCACAATATAAACTCTTAGAAGTCTGTACCAGAAATAAAAGCAATGCTAACAAAATAAACAAAGTGTATCCTTGATTATTTCTTTGCAAAATAGGAGAAATTAGAAGGAGTCAGAATCTCCTTTTCAAACTCTGGAGCAAATGTCATCTTTATCGTATAAAATATGTGGTATCCTCAGGGTGTAGTCCTACTTTTTGTGAGAAGGAAAGACATGACTGAAGGATTGAAGAAAGATTAATGAAAATCATTCACTATTACTTAATTAATAATGTCTAGGAGAAAATGAAGAGGAAAACCTTATAAACTAATCATCTGTCCATGGAGCACCCAAATGACAATAACAACAGACAAGTTTTGAAAGTTATGAAAGCAGAATATTTTAAAAATCAGCTGTTGTTATGATAGAGCACCACCAACTTTGAAGCCTGGAAGAACTGAGTTCAAGTTCTGCCTCTGATAAGTACTGGATGTTTGAGCCTAGATAAATAAACTAACATCTCAGTGGCAATTAAAATTTTAATTTCAGAGAAGGTGTATGTCTATGTTGGGCAGGGCTTTTACTTTATCTGAGTTCCCACTACCAAAGAAATAACAGGTCTAGTCTCCATCTCCATCTGTACTGGTAATAATATTGTTTACATTCCAGGATATTTTTCTCACCAAGTATTTTGTTTTACATCCCTGAAGTTTGATGAGTCCATCATACTAAACTGGCTAATTATTTTGCTCATAATTCAAAACCAAAGGCCAGTTTATATTTCACAAATATTTTCCATTTCTGTTTTGAAAATAAACATAGCTTAGACATTTTACCAACAAGGAAGTTGTTAACAATGTAACCTGTAGTTAAATATTTATTCAATTAAATTCAATAAACGTTTACTAAGCTAGAGAGGGAAATGTAAAAATAAAAGTCTCTGCTCCAAGCAGTTTACAATCTAATTAGGATGACATGTTTACAAATAAGTAGAATAATAAGATCTCTAGAAGAAATGGTTTAAGAAATTTGAGGGAGAGATCCCTTCAAGCTGGGGAAACCGAGGGTTTCCTCTAAAACTCAGATCAAATACACGTTCAACAAAAGGCTTTTCTTGCTTTGTATCTCCCCATCACTCCCAATCCCAATTTACCTTGTATTTATGTTGTTTATATTTTATATTTGCTTACATGTGTTTGGATCAATGGAACAGAACATGGAATAGAACATATGATCTGTTGTAAAGGCAAAGATGTATGCCTAACACTGTATGCCTAGCAGAGTGTCTCTCTGACAGTAGATGCTTTTAATACATGGTTGTTGGTTCAATGAATGATGTTTCCCTTCAAGAAGGTCCTCAAGTAAAGTCTAGATGACTCTCCGAGGAAATTTTTTTAAGGTGTAAAATGGACTAACTGTTCCCTAAAGTCTATCCTTTGGGATTCTATGCTATGAACTTCAAAAGAGATATTTTAGCAGAGAGAAAGTCAGAAAGTGGTGGAGGGAAGCAAAGCATAAACCAGCTCCTAATGGGATTGTGTACTGGAGACTCGAGATGTCTCTGGCCACTCAATGGTCAGCACAGGAAAGGAGGGCAAAGAATTTTGTGTCTTCAAAAGAAAAACCAGAAATTTAAAGGCATATGAAAAAGGTACTCAAAAAGACTACCCTGATGGAGAATTTTGCTTCAGCTTCAGCATTTTGGACTTTTTTATAGCACATTTACCAAATTTATACATTTAGACAATATTCAATATGTTTTCTTCTTTATAATGTCAATAGAATGAACATGCTACTTAAAAATAATCATGCAAAGCCAATGTAGCTCTTAAATTATCATGATAATGTCATTTAATTAACTTAATTTTTCTAAGTGATATGAATACTATTTTCTAAAATTTATCACAAAACCCGTTTTTCCTAAAAAGTTATTTTTTAAATTTTATTTATTTTTAAAGTATTGTTCCATGATTCCATGATTCATGTTCTCTTCCTCTCTTCTTCCTTCCCCCCTCCCAGAACTGACAAGCAATTCCACTGGGTTATTCATGTATTATCACTCAATACCTCTTTCCATATTATTCATTCCAAATTGTTATTTTAAAAAATTTTACATATTAATTGGATAACATGTTTTATCACTTATTATCAATATTAATAGTAATCTCAAGATTCAGTATTTCTCAGTATCTCTAGGTCAGGAAAAAAAATTTGAACATGTTTGCTCTATGGTTAGTTGTATATTCAAAGTAATCTCTTACCTGAAAAATATATTCAAACCAGAGCAGCAGAAGAATTAATTTGTTCATCTAGAAAGCAAGTTTAATACAGATCAATTTTATGAATGTATTTTTAGTTGAAAATGAAATTCTCTTAGAATTTTGGGGAGATTCAATATGTTACTGAGTAACATGGAATTGATCACTTTGAAACTGACATATGATCTGGAAACTTAGACTCAATAATTCTCTGCCAGAGCATCCTATGAGCCAATACCTCATTTCCTCCAACATTCGAGACATTTAGCAAAAAAAAGAAAGAAAGAAAGAAAGAAAGAAAAAAGAAAGCACTTTCTAACAAGTCACGAAATTCTGCTACTAAAAGCTGTAAAACTGAGTGTAAAGGGTAGATTGGTAATAACACAAATTATCAAGCAATTACCCACAGAGTTACATTATGCTTTTCAAACAGAAATTACAGGAGATCTAGCCATACTCCCACACACAGCTACAGGGGTAGGTTTTCTGGCAAACATACTTAAAAGACCATCTTTATTTAGGGGAAAAATACCTTGTGAATACCATTCAAACTTGAGTGATGTTCACACCCAACATTCATTTGAATTCCATTGGTTTTTAAAATGCATCCTACAGCATCAAGACCATATTTCCTTGGAAACCCAAGTCCCTTGGAACCTCAAATCCAGTGGAAAGCTGTAAAGAAAGAAAAGCAAACACTAGTGTGTTAACAAACCCTTATCATTACTGCAAATACCAGTTTAATCATGACTATTCTCCAAGGTCAGTTTTAAAACATCCTCAAACCCTCCAATTTGTTCTAATTAAATCTTATTTATATATAATTAAATCTCCTAGAACACAATCTAATTAGAAATAAATGTCAATACCCCAGGTGGCAACTTTGAAAAGACTAAACCTAGTTCATTTTCTCAACAGACTGGCCATTCATTTGCACCTACCTTGTCCAAAAGCTGAGTCTTCCCTCCCTATTGCAAGTAATCTGAAGGCTTCTGTACTGAAATTATCTTTTAGAATGTTATGTAGGGGCAACTAGGTAGAGCAGTGGATAAAGCACCAGGTCTGGAGGCAGGGTGCCTGGATTCAAATCTGGCTTCAGATACTTCCAACTGTGAGACCCTGGGCAAGCCACTTAACCTTGATTATCTGTTCTTTGCCACTCCTCTATCTTGATGCTAAGACAGAAGGGAAGGGTTTAAAAATGAGTGTAAAAAGAAACCACAGATTTGGAGCTGGAAGGGACCAGAGGAGTCTTCCAGTCCAAGTCATTCATTCTACCTGTCAGGAAAATAAGACTCCAAATGGATGAAGAGTCATGTTCAAGTTCACATAGGTGCTAAGTAGCAGAGATGAGATTTAGCCCCAGCTCCTCTGCCTTAGAATCTAGCTAGTGCTCTTTCCAATCTCTCCACTGCTCAGGGATATTCTATAATCAAATGCCACTTAAAACAATTTTTTTTTGGTGCCAATTTCCAATTTCATTGGTGGAGGCAAACAACCGGTTGAGGAAAATCCTTCCACTAAAGCATATGAACATCTTCTCTGGAATCTCTAATCTTCATTGGCCAGAAGCTTGAGGGTTTAAAGGGACTTCTCAGGGTCAGACAGCCAGCCTGGGTCTCCCTCCACTGAACGCTGACCTGACGGTGGGCATGTTGCCTGTAATGGATAGTCCTCAAGAGCTGGCTAGGAAGTTCATGCAGTCATTATATGTCAGAGGGAGAACCTGAACCTAAGTCTTTCTGACTGCAAGATCACCCTTCTCAGGCAGCCTTTTTGTACTCCCATTACACATGAGCAGTCCATTTGGATTCAAATCTGAATCCACATTTCCAAGCCATAGAGCCCTGTCTGTATTAAACAAAGACACAAGGACAAAAGATGCTAGGACCAGACTTCAGAGACCACCTTGTCTTAAAGGAGGAAGACTGTCTGTGCATGTATATCTAGGCATTTATGTATATATGCATGTACATATGTGTGCACGTGTATTAATGTGTGTGCATATATTGGGGAATAGAAGAGACACTGTAGAAGAGCAATAGTTCCTCAGTCAAAACTTGGGTTCAGAGTCTGTCTGTGCCACATGCTTGCTATGTGACAGTGAACAAAATCCCTTCACCTTTCAGAGAAACATTGTGACTTATTTGCAAAGAAGATGCTGCCCTGCCTTGGTAGAGGACTTTGTTTTTCCTTCTCAATTCCCTATACCCATATAATTGCAGGTCTAGCCCCAAAAAGATAGAAAAGAACTTAAGAAGACAACAAAGGTGCAAGAGATATAGAAAGAAAACTCAAGGGTCTACTTGGTAAACAGTCCCAAGGTGGTCCATATACCCACCCTCAGCCCATTCCTCCCATCCTTCCATTTCCCAGGGTGAGTCCAACTTCCCTCTTTTTCCAAGAATTAAGCTAAGTAGGCTGCATTTCCACTCAGCCCCTGCTCTGCTGCAGCAAATTGGGGAGAACTGGTGCTGAGAACCACTGAGCTCCTCAAAGCTGTTCCCTCCAGAACCTGAGTGTCACCCTCCTTTCCTTTATCCCCCCACCCTTTCTAAGCTGCCCACTCACCTCAGCTCCTATTCCTTCAGCAGCTGCCTGATTTGTTTGGGCCATTGCTGCCCCTTTCCCTTTGTTGGGTTAATTAAGGGAAGGTCTCCATGGAGACAGGGAAGCAGCCAGCAAAGAAGAATGAGTAGGAGTTAATGTAAAATTTTAAAAAAAATCCGCTGACATGGAAAAGAATGATCATCTAGAAGGGGGGGGGGGGGAGAGTCCAATATTAGTAGCTGATGGAAAACAGACTCATCAACCTCAAAGAGGTACAAAACTCACATTGGTCCTGCTAGTTTGGGGAGAATGATCTAGAAACCTTTGAATGAAGCCATCTGCCAAGCTCCAACTCCATCATCAGGAAAAAAGATCAAGCAATAACCTTCACATGTAACTTGGCTAATAATAGTCTGATAATAGCCGACACTTACACCAAGCTTGATTTTTTATAAAATGTTTTACTGTTATCTTCTGAGAGACTCACCATGACCTTGTAGGGGGTCCGAAATAGAGCTATTATTATTATTACATTTTTGTGGTCAGAATAATTTTTAATGATCAAGGTGGTGAAAAATCACACTCATCTCCCCACAAAAACTACTTCCCTTTCCTACTTACTCATATTTCTCAATGACTTTGTCTCTCTGTCTCTGTCTTTCTGTGTCTCTGTCTGTCTTTTGTTTGTCTGTGTGTGTATGTGTGTGTGTTGGTTTGTTTTTTTACTGGACCTGAGAGATTCCCTACTTAGAGTAGGAAGTTCCCAGTGAATGACTCACTCAATAAATATGCAGATCAGTATCTACTTTGCACCTTAGAATCCTAGAGAACTGAAGGGAGGTAGTAAGGGGTAAACACACACACACGCACACACACACACACACAAATAGTCCATGAGTAGAGAGGGAAAAAAAATCTCTAAACAATATTTTCATTTGTCACACTATCTAAATCTTTTGTTCTGCCAAAAAGATTCTGCAATTTGTATCAATGAAACACTACATTTAGTATGTCCCATGGCTTCCCAGTCACCAGTTTGATGATACTACAAATTCACCACAAAAATATAAATCAATGGAGAGAATAGCAGAATTTGCTGGCAGAAAATATAATTTTTGGCAATTCTATGAGGCTGTGATCTCATCATTTTTAAAAGAAATCCTCGCAAAAGTGAATATGCTTCATTTCTATAAACTGAGTATAAAATAGAATGAATTATCGATTATCCATATTAATGAAGAATTTATATTATTTTCATTATAATAGATAAACCATAAAAAATCATTTAACCTTCTCATAATAACATAAGAAAGACCACAGGTATAACCAATGACCCAGGTAGCTGACAGTCTCCTACAGTAGCCTGGCCTTTGTTGGAAGTCTTCATCATTAATCTCTCAAGGATGGAGGAAGGCTTAGTCTCTATAATATTCTGCTAGAGGTTTTGTAGCTTTTTATTTTATAGGTTCAGAGCTGGAAAGGTCCTCAGAGAGCAAGGAATCCAACCACCTCATTTTGTAAATGAGAGACTGAAAAATAGGTGGGATGAAAAGGGCTTATATAAAGAAGAAGCATCATGGTATAATGTAGTGGTAGGATGATATGAAATTGGGAGAACCTGAGTTCTGATACTACTCTAAGCACTTACTGGCTGTACCATGCTGGACAAATCATTTTGGGGAATGAATTCCATACTTTATTCCCTTCAGTGTAAAATAAGAGTTTTTATCCTGTCTTAAAATTATTTCTTTCCAATTTCAAAGGATACACTATAAATTATTTTTTAATTGTAATAAGCTGCTAGGTGGCTCAATGGATAGAGTCCTAGGCCTGATGATAGGAGAACCTGGGTTCAAATCTGGTCTATCTGGTCTCAGATACTCCCTTAGGTATGTGACCCTGAGTAAGTCACTTAAACCCAATTGGTTAGCCCTTACTGCTTCAAAATGATAGCATTGATCCGACGATAGAAGATAAAGGTTTTTATTATTTTTAAATTTGCAACACAGTAGCAAAATGGAGAATTATTAGAGATTTTTATTATTGTCAAAATATAATGGTTATTAATTAATTGACTTAGAGCTAAACTTTAGGAATTCCTTTTTGGAACCTCCTTGATTTATAAAGAAGTCAACTGAAGTTTGAAAGTATCAATGATTTGTCCACAGTTGGACAGATAGTAAAAACTCAAAACTTTGGCCTCCAATGTCCTTTTCATTCCATCATATTACATCTCCATCTAGTTTCTGGAAAAAGTGCTAATAAATGGTGAAGTTGTAGCATTTCACTTAAAAAAGAGGCTGCTAGGAGCAGCTGGGTAGCTCAGTGGATTGAGAGCCAGGCCTAGAAATGGGAGGTCCTAGGTTCAAATGTGACCTCAGACACTTCCCAGCTGTGTGACCCTGGGCAAGTCACTTGACCCCCATTGCCTAGCCCTTACCACTCTTCTGCCTTGGAGCCAATACACAGTATTACACAGTATTGGCTCCAAGATGGAAGGTAAGGGTTTAAAAAAAAAAAAAGAGGCTGCTGTCCATAAATGGAAGACTTACAATTTGTTCTTAGTTTTCTTCTTTTGAGAGTTTTGTCCACATCCAGCCACCATATGTTAGGGAGAATATTGAACAGAGTGGAGACTCTCCAGAGGAAGGCAACCAGCATGGAGAGTCAAGTGAAGACTACACCAAGTAAGGTTCAGTTGAAGGAATGAGGTACATTCCGAGGGTTCCTACAAGTATTAATGAAGAATGGGGACAATCTAGGCATGAGGAAATAGCCTTTGCCAAGATATGGAGTCAGGAGATGAAATCATCTCTCAGTGATGTTATCAGCTCCCACAAACATAATTATCATCTCTCTTCAGATGATTCTCATACTTCCTACTCTCCAGCCATCAGTTTCATTTCCCTATCATAAGAACTTTGACTCCAGCCTTGGGATCTTCAGCTTTTTCCTGCCTGATATCAGGCTGTCGTGTCATTTTCTTCTGCCTCTTCACAATGCTACCAGCATCAATCCTCCCACCCTTCCCCTTGCTTTTCAGCAACCTTTTATATAGTATATTCCTCCATAAAAATACACGCTTATTGAAGGCAGAGACTATTTTCCTTTCTCGAATTTGTACTCTCAGTGCTTAGTCTAGTGTCTGGCATAGATCTTAATAAAGTTCTAGCAATCATATATCTCTAATACCTACCATGTCTCTCTATCCCTCTATAATCTATCTGATTTCTCCTTTAGCTATCCATCCATCATTTTACCAACCCTAATCTCTCTCCTGTATTCTAGTAACACATTAACAATTGCAGATTAGACATTTCCAGCTGAATGACATGTAAGATTGTCAAACTCAATATGTCCAAAACAGAATTCATTATTCTATCAAAAACCTACTCCAGTTCCAAATGTTGACTTATACCATAATCTTTCTGGTCACTTGGGTTCAAAACAATGAAGCATTCTTTACTCTTCCTTTTCCCTCACTTGATATATTCAATCAATTGCCAAGTAGTAGATTATATCTGCACAATATCTCTTTCATCCATCCCCTTCCTTCCACTCATATGGCCATTATGGTCTAGTTTAGGACCTCATCACATCTAGGCAATTACAATAGCCTTTTAATTGATCTTCCTTCCTTAAGTCATTCTTTTCAACCAATTCATCCTCCACACAGCTGCTGTCTTAGAGCACAGGTATGACATTGTCATTCTTCCATCTTCAAAACTGATGAAAATTTATGAAAAGAAGAGCCTTTCCTCAATTGATAAATGATCAAAGGATATACGCAGGCAATTTTCAGAGGAAGAAATTAAAGCTATCAATAGTAATGTAAAAAATGCTTGAGATCACTAAAATGAGAAAAATGCAAATTAAAACAACTCTGAGATACCACCTCACACTTATCAGATTAACTAATATGACAAAAATGGACAATGGCAAATGCTAGAGGGGACAATGAAAACTGGGTACACTAATACGCTGTTGGTAAACTTGTGTGAAAATTTGGACAGAACCTTTGGCTTAAAAATATTGCTGCTAAGTCTGTGACAGAGAGATAAAGAAAAAGGGAAAGTACCTATATATACAAAAATGTTTACAGCAACTTTTTTATAGTATCAAAGAATTGGAAATTGAAGGTATATCTAATAATTGTAAAATGGCTAAATAAGTCATGGTATGTATGATTATAATGGAATATAATTGAGCTGCATGAAATAACATGGGATGGTTTAAGAAAAACCTGAAACAAAGTAAAGTGAGTAGAACCAGGAGAACATTGTAAATTTTAACAGAAATATTATAATAATGAACTGTTAAAGACTTAGCTTCTCTGATCAATACAGTGACCCAAAACAATACCAAAGGACTCATTATGATAAATGTTGTCCAACTCCAGAGAGAGAACTGATAAACTTTGAATACAGATTGAAACGTTTTTTTCATTAATTTTTTTTGCAACCCAGCCAATATGGAAATAAATGAATAAATAAATATATATATATATATATTCTCATGACTTCACATGCAGGATGAATATCATGATGAATACCATGTTGCTTGCCTTCTTAATGGGGAGAGGAGGGGCTAGAGAGAGGAGAGAATTTGGAACTGAAATTTTTTAAAATGGACGTTTAAAAAAATTAATGCTACTCTCTGGGGGAAAAAAGGTGTTTCTTATTATCTCTATGATCAAAGAGCAACTGTACTGGCAATACAGATGTTCATAATTTTGCTCTAGGATATTTTTCCAGGTTTGTTACTCTCACACTCTACATTTGAGCCAAATGGGGCTACTTGTACTTTCTTTTATGTGATGACTGGTCTCTGGGCTCCATGATTTTACATAAGTTTTTTTCCTCTGCCTAGAATATCCTCTATCCTCATCTTG
Source organism: Monodelphis domestica (assembly GCF_027887165.1). NCBI lineage: Eukaryota > Metazoa > Chordata > Mammalia > Didelphimorphia > Didelphidae > Monodelphis > Monodelphis domestica. The sequence goes on along the minus strand of NC_077231.1, from coordinate 59,787,797 downwards.
TCCTCTTAGAACCACCAACTTCCTTTAAAGTTCAGTTTAAGTGCTATTTCTTACATAATGCCTCCCCTAATGCCCCAAACTGCTTGGACTCCATGCCAAGATGACTTCATATATTTTGTTTTAGCTTTATATAGAAATAATATTTCCTCTGATAGAATATAAGCTTCTTGAGGGTAAGTACTAGTTTATTTTTTTATTTGGAATCCCCAGTGCCTGGTATAATGGTAGGCATTTAGGATTTAAACATCACTTAGGAGAGATTTACAAATCTTAAAATCCCTTATATGACACAAATGTAAATTTTAACCCTCACACTGGAGAAAAATCAAAGTTTACATGTGATTTACAAGTGTAAAAAAAGCTGCCCCTCCTCCACTGCTCTTCAGCTGATCTCACTTCAGCTTGGCTTCTCATTGCAACCTCCTGGATCTCTCTTTCTTACATTACACAAGCTTGTTAGAATATTCTACTATAAACCGAGATTTCATTTTGAAATGAAAGAGGAAGGGCATGGAGTCATGAGGACCTGGATTCAAATCTGGTCTCAGACCCTTCCTAGCAGTGTGACTTTGGGGCAAGTCACTTAACCTTGATTGCCTACTACTTGCTGTTCTTTTGTTTGAAAATTGATATTAAGACAAAGGGTAATGTTTTTTTTTTTTTAATGAAACTGAAAAGCTTTTTTCAAGTACTTTATGGTTAACATGCAGTTTCTTGGGCAACCTCTGTAAGATTTTCAAAAAATTAATATTTGGAGGCAAGAGCAGGACTCTGCTCATGTATGCAATGCTGACATTAAAAACAACAACTCCGAGTTGTAAACTAAATGAATCAGTGGTACCACCTTTCTCCTTTATTCTATTTCCTACAAGTCTATTTCAATGGCCTCTTTCAAAGTTATTTTACTCACAACTTTGTCACAAAATTAACACTTTCGTAAACTGAGGGGTAGAAATCATCCTGAGCCAGATTTCTTTCATGGCACCAGGGAAAAACTATGATTCCTTCAGAGTTCAAAAGCTTTACTATGTGGAACAAACTATTTGAGGCAAAATACAGGATAGATTAGTCGCTGCTGCTCACCAGCATTCCCTACATGTGATGCTGAATAACTGAAGACTTTTCTTTCACATGGCTGAAAATAGATGGGCTTCACTGTCTTTGCTTTGAAAGTAACAACTTTCCTATAAATGTGTAACTGTCATTTTGAATCCATTAAAATCAAGTGACTGCAACAGTCCTTTTCCCAATGATTTCTTTATTTAGAGTAAATTGATTGTATTTAGTACAGTGTTCTTGGCGTTAATTGAGAATTCTTCATTACAATCTGGATTTGTGAACCCTCTTTTCAACTACATCAAGGTCTATCACAAAAGCAACAAATGTATTTTCTCTCATTGTCCTAACCCCACGAAAGACTGGAACTACTTTCTTGTCCCTTTTTCTCGGAAGGTGAATTATATTGGTAAAGTTGCCTAAACAAGTCACGATGCCATTCTGAGTGAAAAGCAAAGATGGAGAAGCTAGAAGACAAAGATCTCTGCCGCTCTGCTTCCTAGTGTTCTCCTCCTTACCTGTCATCCGTCCCTCCACCCTTCCATCAGCCTGCTAAATCGCTTTCAATTCTCAAGAGCCAAAGTGAAGTCCCATCTAACCCAGGAGCTCTGGAGCTCTTCCCGGATCCCACCCACTCACCTTCCGCTTGTTAGTATCCTTGAGTGGATGGCCAAGCCTTACCTGATCAATGTCCAAGCCATTGGTGCTTAAGAGATCGCCTGCAGACCCATTTCCTGACAAGCCTGTCACCTGCTGTGGAGAGCGATGCTGAAGCTCCCCGCCACATTTAGAGTTCAGCATTGCCCACTCTCACTGCTGCCCCCTCCCAACTAAGGGGGGGTGTGTGGGTGGGGAATGACTGCCTTTGCCTTCAACAAACCTAAACTGTTTGGGCAAAAGGCTACATTATTTCTTTTGGAGAGATCACGGCTGAGTGATCTGCTAGAGTTACTTGAGAGTGTAAATAAGCTGCTGGATAAGGGAAACCACTGGATGTAATTTCTTTTAGTCTTTCCAAAAAAAAAAAAAAGCCTTTGGTCCACAATAAAGGCTGAAAAAAAATTGTCACCAGGGGACTGAGGAATAGATAGGGATCTGGCTCACAGATAGGAAACAGAATAGGGATAAGTGGGCACTTTTCTGGATAGAGTCTAAATAACAGGGTCCCCAAGGGATCTGGGCTAAGGTCAGTCCTATTACCGAAGTGTAAAGACTTAGACTGTTTAATCCTCAAGACTGCAGAGGATACTGAGTTCTTCTGGGCAGTGAAATGCTAAGCTGATGGGGCTTAAGTGTGGCAAAATCTCAGGCACCTACAAGTGAAGCAGCTGGATAGTAGAGTAGGCAAAGTTCTGGGTTTAGAATTAGGGAGATGTGAGTTTGAATCTTTCTTCTGTCTAATCTGAGCTGTGTTACCCTAGACAAGTCACTTAACTGCTCAGTTTCCAGTTCCTCATCTCTAAAATGGGATAATGTTGTCAGAATCAAATGAGAAGTGTTTTGTAAATCATAAAAGGTACTACACAGATGATAGTTATTAAAAGGGTTTAGATATGTGTGAATATGAGATAATATACATTAAGCAATCAATAAACATTTAAGAAGCACCTACCTTATGCTAAGCACTAGGGATACAAAAAGAGACCAAAAAATGAGAGGGGACTAATAGAAACAGAGCTTTAACACTGAGCTCACTTATGGTGATGGATCAGAATCTATGAATATTTTAAGTTTTACACATATCTCAATATGCCATTAAAGCCAATAACTTTATACAAATTTTCATAGCCATAGAAAGAAGCTATGAGCATTGACAGACATTAACACTAACTAGGCTTTAAGAAAGAACATTTCACATTGCTAAGATTAAAGAGAGAAAGGATCCATTTATTAGGCTATTCAAGAAGCCTAGAAGGCTCTAAAAGGGAAATTCAAACTCTTTCATCACAATTGCTCTAAATGGGAGGGTGGAGAGTTTTTGGTTTGGGTTTAATCTGTATGACTCTACAGGAAGCTCTCTGAAGAGCCCATATTTTAAAGGGATATGTAATGGATGAAAGGGGGGGGGGGAATGGAAAGAGATTACATAGAGAATAAATACAATGGGGGTGGGTGAGGCTATATAGGCTGAGAAGGCTCCTCAGGATACTTAAAGAAAGTGAAGGTTTCCACTGAGCTAGAGTTCTGTAAACTATTGCACAGGATGAGATCTTTCTCTTTATTTGTACTCATTTTGGAGCAACCACTGCCCACCCTCTCCCAAAAAACTATTAAACAATAGACAGGCCCATCCAGAGAGGTAGTAGAGTAGATAGTAAAGATATTCACTAGACTAGGCTCAATTGCTGCATGTTGGCTAGTGGAGCCATTCTATATTTGATAGCTCTAATATTTAGGATTTAAGATGCAAACTCTCATTTATCAGGCAAAACAAAAATGAAGCAGTCTCTGACTTTCTAATAAAGAGATAGATAGATGATAGATAAACATATACATATATACACACATGTATGGGAGATATAAACATATTTTTGTCTGGATACATATGTGTACAAATATCATATAAAAGTGTACACCCGAATTTAAAATATGTATATTTGAGAGAGAGAGAGAGAGAAAGAGAGAGAGAGAGAGAGAGAGAGAGAGAGAGAGAGAGAGAGAGAGAAGAGAGAGAGAGAGAGAGAGAAGAAAGGACAGACAGACAGACAGACAGTGAGGGAGAGCACAGTAAAGGGAGTTTTGTCTCCCTTTATATTTTTTGTCTCCCTTAAATAGTCACAAGGATAGTGAGTTTTTCTGTAGAGTAACTAATTCATAGAAATGAACAATTATTAACTCAGAAAGAAATTAATGCAAAATAAATAATTTTAGAAATTTTGAGAAGCAAATTTTCTTACCCAAAGAGAATCCTTCTATAAAAGTATTCTGTATTTATGTTATTTTACCTATAAATTAGCAGTTATTAAATATTCAGGGTCTCTTTCAATGAAATAAATATAACTCAAAGCTTCTTACAATAATTTACAACTTTTACAAGTGAAAGGGGAGTTTTAGAAAGAGGATAATTTTCAAAAGTCAGCAGGAGTGTCATCCTACCATGCCACAACAACAATTTAATTAAAGTGTGGGCAGCACATTCCACATTTAAAACAAAACAAAATACCAACAGTACTCCCTTTCCTAAAGTTAAAAGCATTTTCTCTCCTGTTTTGAAAATTTTCCCATCATGCAATATTTGAGTTTGTTTTCTCAATATACTTTATATGTGAGAAGTAAGATGTGGGGAGGGCAGAAGGATTGTTTTCTGTTTTTTTATGCTGGTATTGCTTCCGTGACATATATTGATAATAGTCATTAGAGCATGTTGCATCTAATAAAAAAGAGCTTGCATCTAGAGAATACGATTAGGTCTTTGAAATGTCTTATAGGCATCATTTCATTTAATCCTCAGAGTGTTCTGAGGCCAGTGCTGTTACTATCCAAATTTTAGAAATGAGGTAACAGGCTCAGAGGGGTTTAATGTCTTGGCCAGTCGCAGAGTTTGGAGACCATCTCAGTAACCTCAAAATATCCATTTTGTCATGCTTCAACTTAATCTAATAAGCAAACTGATGAGCAATAAGGAGCATTTTGTGGACAGTTCTGACACTAAAAGTTATTCATGATAACAAAAAGATGACTTTCTGCCTAAAAATGGAGGTAGATTTGGAATGGCGCTAGCAAAATACAGGTTGCTGCTGGCATTTGTCCACGTGGTAAAATGAAGGAGAAAGGAGGAAAGATCAGGTTAACTTAAGTGAAGCAGAGCCAGAAAGGGAGCAGGGAGATGAAGGAAGTAATTTATACAGAGGTTAAACCAAAGTACTAAAGAAAATTCCCACTAGATTCAATCACATGTTAATCATGAGATGACTTTCAAACAGAGCAAAATAGTTTCTTTTACAGATGTAATTTCCATTACAAATAAAAACCCATCATAATGCATAGGAATTCATAGAGCAATTTTTATTGATTTTTCGTTGATGTCAAATACAAACTGATTGCAAAAGAGAGACAGATGCAATATGTAATTTACAAATTCAACAAGATGTAGTGCTTTTAAATGATTCAGATCTCCATATTTCAATGTTAATGTTGTATTTCTCCAATTCTGATCAAGATTTTTCTTTCTTTTTTTTTTTAGTGGGGGATGGGTTGAGGGGAGAAACTGGACTTGTGATTTCATTGACACATGAAATTTGCAAAGAGAAAACTACCTTTTCCCAGTGTAGGTCAGAATCAGAGAGCTGATGAGGGTAATGAGATGTTGAGACTAATCCACTCAAAGCTACTCAGTCAGAAGATTTAAACTCAAGTCTTTCTGACTCCAAGTCCATTTCTCTGACCATGATCCATTGCTTCTTTTCTAGATCAAAAAAATAAATTAAATTTCAACTATTGTTTCTAAGTTTATTATGAGGATTTTTATAGCATGAATCACAAATATCCATAAAGAAAACTAAAAGCATTTCTTTTTTATTAATGACATCTTTGCTGAATAATCATGGTTAACTATAACTCAGGGGAATTGAGCAATTTTTGTACAGTAAAGTTTGTGCTTAGAGTTAGTTAGGGATAGGGAGTCCCCCACCAACAAAATTACAGATCATTGACATATATGTTAAATTATGGACGCTGCTATCATCAAATCAATATGAGAGACAGTAAGGTCTATTGGATAGAAGGTTAGGCTTGGTGTCAGAATAAGCTGAAATTAAGTTCTCTGTCTCTGAAACATATTGGCTTTGTGATCATTAACTTCGTAATGGCATAGAGCCTCAGTAACTCAAATAGACTATAACTTACAGAATTGTAGCTCAGTCAGCAGAAAGAATTTCATCACTAGGAATTCCTAACACAGGTCAAATCATATATCCAGACATAATAACAATAATAGTAATAAAAAGGATACCAGTTAAATGCTATTGCTATGCTAAAACACAGGGATTATAATCATTGTGGTGAAATAGGGAATTCTATCATATTTGACTTCCTTTCTAATGTTAAAGTTCTATGATATCCTATAACTCTTAAATTTTTTTATAACCTTTACCTTCTGTCTTAGAATCGATACTAGATATCAGTTTTGAGGCAGAAGAGCAATATCAACTAGGCAATTGAGATTAAGTGACTTGCCCAGGGTCACACAGCTAAGAAGTATCTGAGGGCAGATTTGAACCCAGGTCCTTCTGATTTCAGATCTGGTTCTCTGTTCACTCAGCCACGTAGCTGTTCCTATCCTCTGAAATTTTAAAACAAGATTTTATACATACAATTGTGAAACCTTTTGTTCCCCCACCAAAACATACACAGAGAACAGAATGATTAATCTTCCTGGTCTGAAAAGCCACATGATAAAATCTTTGAAGAGCTGATCTCAGAGACAGGAAGAACTGGTTTAAGTCTCTCCTCTGTGAGCCCCTAGACAAAATTCGTAATATCTCACTCCTCCAAGGTTACTACCTGCAGAGTAGGTACTGTCCTGCACTGGGAGAGGGGACTTCTTCACCTGGACTTCGCTAAGCAAATGAAGCACAAGTCTGCTTCCTATCACTATTCCTGCTAAGTTTCTATGACAAACAGTTGTTTGGGGTTTTTTTTTTTTCTGTTGGAAATGACTTTTAAGTTAAATGGAGAATTTCTGTAAAAATATAAATGGTTATTCAGAGTGTATATTTCAAAGTGCTGGTGAGCATCTGTATGTTGAACACCTCCTGTCTTGTTTTCTCTTCAGCCAAGGCATTTTTAAAATTATTGATTTGAAGGTACAACATTATATTGCAGAAGCATTAATACATTCAAATAATCTCATCCCATTCCCCCATCACAGAGAAAGCAGCATAAGTACAAAAAAATCCTTATTGACCTGTATACTCTATATATACATCTAAAAGTGGATGCCAGTGTCTAAGCACTCTGGGCTACTTACCAAATATGTTAAATAATAGCTATATACAGAAGACCAGGGATTTCATGGTATAAAAATAAAGGTACGAGATTTCCCTCCTCCCCATGCCTGCTGAGGATGCATTTCCCCACCCCATTTCTTGGCATCTACAATACATATTTATCTCTATGTGTGGGATTTTTATTAATTAATCCAAAGGCACTGGACCTAACAGTTTGAATATACACATAATTTTAAATCTTTACAAATGGGGACTCCAATGACTAATCCCTTAAAGTGTAAGACACTCTGAGACCTGGAATGCAAGAGAAAGATTTGGGGTTCTGCTTAAGCAAAGCATCACTACCTATTTGAGTAAGACTGGACAAATCAATCTACCAATCAACCAAGAAGCATTTATGTGCTTTCAGTGTGCTAGGCACTGTGCTAAGTCCAGAGGATACCAAAAAAGAAAAAGAAAAAGAACCCCTGCCCTCAAGGAACTTGCATTTGACTGGTAGTATTAAATTTCTATAAAAAGGAACATAGAAAATACATGCAGAAAAGTTGGAAGGTATCTATAGTGGGAAAGGTATTTAGACTTTCAAAAAAAAGTATGGTTAAAATAGGTGATCTTGAAAGCCTCTTATACTTCTAATATTCTATGATCTTGTGATTCTGTGAATCTATAAAGTCTGATTAAGTCTACCAATCTAGAAGCCAACTTTTACCCACTCTACTCATGTGGAATAAAAAGTACAGATTTGGGGATATTAAGTAACACTGGCTTTTGCTTCCCAGGTTCTTACAAAAGGAGATAAAATTTCATTTGCAATGACTTTAACTGCAATTAAGTGAAATGGAGAGTTTCCCCAAATTATGTTTCAGTCAATGCAACATTGATCTGAAGTTACTGCTTTTTAAAATCTTATACATAACTATATTTCACTATCATAGGAAAGTAATTTTATTGAACTAGACAATGCAATACACTGAAATACATACTAGATAAAGGAAAAAGTAACTTTACTAGAGCAACATAAGGTATTTACTATCAGTGATGAAATAGTGGGATGAAAGTTTTCATAAGTTTATTAATTTTTAAAAAGGTATAGACCTCTCCAGTGATAGGAAAGTATCAATGAACCCTAATGCTCATTCTGTGGTTTGGGTGTGGGTTTATTTTGAATCCAGAATTCATTTCCATTGACATGAGCACTCGATGGGTTCTTGAAAGGTGTACGTAACTTCTGAGCCATTTCCTGAGCAGAAGAGAGGCACGTTCACATTCCGCACTCCACTTTCCCTACAACATTTGCAGAATCTAAAATGGTTATCAATATTGACATTGTAGATGGTAGCAGATGGGCATTTCCCATCACAAGAAGCAACACTTATCTGTTAAAGAGAAGGAAGAAGAAATGTGAGTCCATGAGAAGTTCCATTTTTGCCATTAGTGAAAGAATGAGTGATAACCCTAAATTGTGCTATGTCTACAATACCATTCAAAGATAACTGTTTGAAGCGTTCAACATGCCAATATTTAATGGAGGTAGGTAATGTAATGACTATTCACTCATTAGGAGACCTGGCAGACTTTCAGAATGGTCTGCTCTTAGCCCTGATGACTGGTTGGAGCCACTAAAAAGTCAGAACAACTCGGTATCATTTTTCCCCAGCCCCTTCCCTAATTATTACAATTCTCAGATGTCTATGTCTGCTGGCAGATTCCAAAAAATAAGTAAAAAAGGAAACATGACCAGGATAAGTATGTCAAAGAAAATTAATTCCCACGTCAAGTAAAATAATACCAATTGGCACATATGAATCAGAAAAAAATTGCTAAAATGATAAAGCAAGTAAGACATGGTTACCAATTAATTGGATTGGAGCCTATAGGAATTTCAACAAATGAGTCTATTGTAATCAGAATTGCACCATTCCTTGTGAAGACTGTAGAAAGTGACAGTTCTCAAATGGGCATCAAAATGGTCAAAGTAAGGGAACTTTAAAGGAATTTGTTCTACTTATCCAGAGGAGCATTGCCACTGGGCAGGAAATTAATATAGCTGGGATTTCCCAGGTAAAAGCACCTCTCAGGGGAGTAAACTCCCTCTACCAAAGCAGATCACTCATAGCAACTTAGAATTTTAACTTTGGGATACAGAGAAGTTAAGCAATTTGCCCAAGGTGATACACCCAGCCTGTGCTAGAAAGAAGACAAAACCAGCTCCTCTCCATTTCCCTGTTTCTTTGTCTTGTACTAGTGGGGAAATCAAGAAGGTTCTTCTCTCTTCCACAGTCTCTCATTACCCTTTCTTCCCCTTCCCATTTTTCTCCCTCCATTTCTATTTATTTTCTCTCTCCTTTATGGGTTCTGCTTGGTGTTGGCAACCATTTCAGCAAAGAGTAATCCACACATTCACACACATCATTTGAAGAGGATATTAATCATTTTGTTGGAGGAATGAATCCCAGATTGTGACTCCAAACGTAATACAGTAGAGAGAGAGTTCTTGATTTGGAATCAAACAATATGGGTTTGAATCCGGAATCTGGCCCATCCTAGTTGTATAACCAAGTGAAAATTTATTCAAAAATCTGGGTCCCTTCTTAGTTGTATGACCAAGAAAAAAATGCCATTTGAAGAGAAATGGAGCATTCAATACAACAGTATTTAAGGGGGTAGGTAATTTAATGACTGTTCATTGGTTAGGAGACCTGGCTGACTTTCATAATGGTCTGTTTCTAGCCCCAGTGACTGCTTGGAGCCATTAAGAAGTCAGAGCAATTTGGTATCAATTTCCCCTCAGCTCCTTCCCATCTTAGATCTATGACCAAGAGAAAATTTATTCAAAAATCTGGGACACGGATTATTCATCTATAAAATAAGAATTATAAAACTTGCACTATCTACCTTGGGGCTATCATAAGAAAAGCATTTCATAAAGAAGCATTATAAAAATATGAGCTATTATTGTCACATATAAATCTCTCTTTTAGAAAGAAAGGTCCATAGTTAGAAAAGAACAATGATTTTGCATACTCACAGGACTTTGACTTGTACAATCTTGTTTTTTTATGGTTGTTTTTACTGTTATTTTCTGGCACATTCTTTCTTCCCTTCTGCCTATTAAAATAGAGGAAAGGTTTGTTCCTTTAACATATCATGACTGAATCTTTGATATAATACAGTATATTGATTTCAACAATTTCCCTTAAATTTTCCAAATTTTATTTGTTTCCCAAACAAATACATATTTTTTATTTGTTTCCTGAACAAATACATTTTGTTCCCAATTAGAATTTTGTTCACATAGATTAGTTGATTTTTAAAACCCTTACATTCCATGTTGGAATCAATACTGTGTATTGGTTCCAATGCAGGACAGTAGTAAGGGCGAGGCAATGGGGATGAAATGACTTGCTCAGAGTCACACAACTGGGAAGTGTCTGAAGCCAAATTTGAACCCAGGACCTCCCATCTCTAAGTCCAGCTCTCCGTTCACTCAGCCACCTACCTGCCCTGTGCCTACCATTTTAATGGCAATGATTTCATAATAATTCTTATATTGACACCCTTAAAAACATCTTCACACCTTTAATGACTTCTATCTAGAATATTATACATAGTTTTATGGGATGTAAAAGATTAAAGATGACATGCTGATTTTAGCACAAATACATTTATATGCATATCAAGCCATCATCACCTCTAGTCATACACCTTATGTCTACTACCAGCCATTCTGCTAATAACTGCTTCTCATCATCCTGAAAAGTATCCCCAGACTGGACTAGAAACCAGGAAAACATCCCACAAAAAGGGGAAGAGTTCATCGACTCACCTTTGACACTCCCTCCCTGGGACCAAGGAGACCTGAGAAATGTGTCACTGAACACAGTCTATGCAGCCTCAGAGCTCCGATCAGCTCATCAAACAATGCTTTATTGTGTTTCCCCAGACTTTCTTGGCATCCTCCATGTCACCAGGCATGTAACCTGCCCTGCCCTGCCCTGCCCCACTATGGATCAAGTCATCATCTTTCTGTCTGTCCAGTCGCTTCTTTACCTGGAAATCCCTCCCATAAATGGACTGTTAAACTCTTTGAAAGGATAGATTGTCTCCCATTTCTAGTTGTATCACCCTTGCTTAGGAGAGTGACTGTGACATTTTATGGGCAAGATAAAAGCTAATTTATTATTCATGCATATGGAATGGACATAAATGCACTAATATATCTACGAAAAGTATAGGAAGGCAATTGAAGAGGGAAAATGCTGAATCCCATATTGCTATTAACATTTTATTGATGCCTTTATATTTATATGATATTCATACAATAGCACTAAATTGTACAAACTGATTTGATGAATATAAAATGAATTAATTATATCCCTGTTACTTTTTCATGGTGGATTTGTAGCAAGAGGCCAAATTCCATAATTATAGGATTTTAGGGCTGGATAGGAGGAACAGAGAGATCATATATTCCAATACCCTTATCTTCCTAATGAGAAACTGAAGCATAAAGAGAAGGTAAGTGACATTTATTGATGGTCATCCAATGGGGCTAGAGGAAAGGACAAAAGTAAAAGCCTCTTATTACTATTAAATCAGTGTTTCCACCCCCTACACATTGCATTTAGATAATTTTTAAAACTAGTTTATGCTTCCTTACTAGGGTATAGACAAACATCGAAGAGCTTGGACTTAGGAAAACCTGGTTTCAAAACCCAAGCCCTTATCTTCAACTACAGGTACTTATTAAGTAATAATGACATAAACCTTCTAGGTCTGTTTCCTCATAGATAAAAGGAAGAAGTGGGACTTGAGGACCTCTAAGATCTCTTCCAAAACTAAATCTATGTTGTGCTCTTCATTTGATGCAACAAAATGCTATTAATCTAAATATTTGTAAAGTACCTGTATCTAGATAAAATTATTTTTAAAAAATCTTTGCTTTTTTGCATCAGCATTGTTCTCATCTGTACTTTTTTGTCTATAAATTGGTTATCTTGATTCATAGGATATCTACTCATAACTATAACACCATATTAATTCATATGTAGTTTATCATACTTGATTTGCATCCATGATTTGCTGCTAACCCCACTGGATGATCATCAATAATAAGTCACTTAACCTGTGTATGCCTCAGTTTCCTCATTTGGAAAAATAAGGTATTGAGGGGCAGTTAGGTAGAACATTGGCTAGAGCTCCAGATCTGGAGGCAGTAGAACCTGAGTTCAAATTTGGACTCAGACACTTTCTAGCTGTGTGACCTTGGGCAAGTCTTTTAACCCTCTCTACATAACCCTAGCATAGAGTCCTTAGCACTCTTCTGCCTTTAAAAGTATCGAGTATCAATTGTAAGAATAGAAAGTAAGGGCTTAAAAAAAGGAAAGGTGCTGAAATAGATGATTTCTGTGTTTTTCCTGACCTGCCGTAAAATACAGTGATTTGGGAATTTGATCTTATATAACAAATTCAACATGTAGAGTTTAACAGATGTAATTGATTCACTTTGAATGCATCAAATCACTGTTTATAGGCATTATTTGTAAAGAGAACAACACTCACAGTGCAAAACCAAATGATAGATAGGGCTCTGCGATTTATCACAATCATTGAATTCTGAATATAAGATTATATTTAATGTAAGATTACGTGTCATGTAAATTTACATTTAATATAAGATTACAATGCAATTACAAACATCATTTTCCAAAATAAATTCTCATTGATATTGCTCAGATGACATTTTTCTACTAGACTCATAAAAATGTGAATAAAAAATCTGGGCGATAGATTTGTGGCTCTTGTTTGGGTATTTCAGTCATGTCTGACTTTTCATGACCCCATTTGGGGTTTTCTTGGCCAAAATACTGATGTGGCTTGCTCTTTCTTTTTCTAGCTCATTTTACAGATGAGGAAACTGGGGCAAGCATGGTTAAGTGATTTGCCCAGGGTCTCACAGATAGTAAGTGTCCGAGGTTGGATTTGAACTCAGGAAGATGAGTCTTCCTGACTGCAGAGTGGGTACTCTCTACACTATGGTACTGAGATGCCCCAAAATAGATAGCAATAGAAATATATACATATGATGATGTGCATATATATGTGCCATAATATATATTTACATACACACCATCTGCAATTTTTTACTGATGTCTTTTCCTATTTATCTTCTTCAGAAAAAACAAAAGCAAAACCAAACAACTTGCGGAGTAATTTTTCCTGACAGCATTTTTAGTATTCTTTTCGGGGATACTTTTACAACTTGAATAAAGAATGTTATGTGGACAGGTGAATCTACAAGCCTCTTGTTAATAGAATGTAGACAATAGAATATTTTAAAGTGTTCTCTGCAAAAAGACGAAAACTGTCCACTTTCAAGTAAAATAAAGTAACATCTATGCTGGCTGGCGCACTCCCAAACAGAAAGCTCTGGAAACCTGCATTTCTTCACACAAGTAATTAGCACTGATACCTAAGCTGGAATTGAGCCAATGGAGGTTATTTTAGGATTGGGAGCCTATTGTATATTGTTCCTGGCTCTTGGCTGAGGATCAAAGAAAGAGGGAGATGGATAGTTGATTTGCATGTATGGATCTCTACCCTTTCATTGACTTGCATGGTTTTGGAGAAGGAATAAATCAAAATAATATCAGATGAATTAATCAGAATTTTTGTCTAATTGTTGACATATCCCTTTTCTGTAATATAGTTTTGCCTGTGACTATACCTGTGTTGTAAATTCTTTAAGAGAGAGAACTTCCAGGTGAGGTTCCTCCTCTACTAATACAAATCTTCTCTGTAACATACACTCTTGAAGAATCATTTGGGGTACTAAAAGTCTGGGACCTGCCCAGGATCCCCCAGCAGGTACATTTCAGAGTTGGAACTTGAACTCAGTTCTTCTAAATCTTTTATCAACCTTGTGACATTGCCTCTTACTGTGAACAAAGCATGCTTTATAATTTACACTAAGTGGTATCCCAAGTCTGAAGGTCTTTTGAACATTGAGATCAAGAACAATGAGAGGAAATACTCTATTTTCAATATATAGAGCCTTAGACAAAGTGTCAGGAAATCTCACTTCTGATACCAAAAAAGGATGGGAAAGTCATGTAATTACTCTGAGTCTCATTTTCATTATATTTACTAAAATCAATTTTATATACATGTATATAAAGAACAATGCAGACACAAAGTGATAGATAAATGCCAATTGTTGTCATCATTACTGTTGCTGCTGTTGTTATTGTTGTAAACCTGGTATTACTGTGTTCACCATCATCATTATGGTTAGAACAATATTGTTTCCTTACTATTGCAGTCATTGTTGTCAATTTTATTGTTATTGTCTTTTCACAACTGCTATTTACAATACTTAAGAGTATTGCTGTTATCATCATTGTTATTGTTTTCCTTGTTGTTATAGCTTTATCAATCATTATTGCTGTCCTGGTTCTGGTCATATTGTTATTATCTTCATTAGTATTATTGTGATGGTATTATAAAATTTGTTGACATTGTCATTTTATAATCAACATTCTTATCAGTATTATATTGGGGGTTTTTCATTACTACCGTTCTCGTCATTTTGTGCTCATCATTGTTAGTATTGTCACTATGATTATTGTTAGTATTGTCATAATTATTATTTCATTGCTATTTTTGTGATAGTGGCTATTCTTATTCTTGCTCTTATCAACATGGTATTTATTTACTGAATATTCACAGGGGAGATGAAGCACATCAAGTCACTAAGTTACTCTGCATACAAGAGTCAATACTCTATGTCAGGGATTCATAACCATTTTTATGTCATGGACCCCTTTGGAAATTGGATAAAGGATATGGACCACTTCTGATAATTTTCAATATGTCCATAATGCTAAATTTCAGTTAGTTTAGTGAAAATAAATATGTATTTTTTAACTTATGAAGTTCATAACCCTCCCTTTCTCCCTAAAGTCTGTTCATGGTCTTCAAAGGGCTTCTAATCTTAAGTCAAGAACCCTTGTAGATCTGAGACCTTGGGGCTCATTAATTCTATTGACCACTTAATAGAAAATTTAAAGAATATTTTATTTTTGCTCAATTATATTAAAAGTTTTAATATTAATTTTAAAGTTTTGAATTCCAAGTTCTCTTCCTCCTTCCCATTCTCCCTCTCTCAATCTCTCCCATCCCTCCCCCCCTAGATATAGTAAACAATCTGATAAAGATATTGTGCTTGTAGTCACATAAAACATTTATCCATATTTGTCATTTTGTGGAAGAAATCTCAAACAAAAAAGAAGTAAAAAGAAGGTAAAATATAGTATGTTTTTGTCTTCATTCCATTCCATCAGTTCTTTCTGAAAGCAGTTGGCATTTTCTCTAATGAGTCTCTGGGATTGCTTTGGATTACTGCATTGCTAAGAAAAATTAGGTCATTCATAGTTGCTGGTCAAAACATATTGTTCTCACTGTGTACAATATTCTAGTTCTGCTCAGTTTTCTTTGCATCAGTTCATATAAGTCTTTTTATATTTTCCTATCATACTGCTTGTCATTTATTATGGCATAAAGGTATTCCATTACAATCATATGCCGCAACTTGTTCAGCCATTCCCCAACTGATGAATAACCCCTCAATTTCCAATTCTTTGCTACAAGAAAAAGAGCCTCAGTGAATATTTTTTTTACTAATGGGTCCTTTTCCCATTTTTTCTCTCTTTGCAATATAGACCTACTAAAGGTATTGATGGGTCACAATGCACAATTATAAGTATTGTTCCAAATTGCTTTCCAGAATTGTTTGATCAGATCACAACTCCACCAACACTGTATTAGTGTCCTACTTTACCCACATATACTCCAACTATTATCATTTTCCTTTTCTATCATATTATCCAATATAATAAGTATGAGGTGATATTCAGAGTTATTTAAATATGATTTCTCTAATTAAGTTATTTAGAGCATTTTATACACCACTATAGATGGCTTCATCTGATTTCTTCATCTAAAAACTGCATATATATATATATATATATATATATATATATATATATATATATCCTTTACCCATTTATCAATTGGAGAAAGACTTTTATTTTTATACATCTGACTTAGTTCTCTGTATATTTAAGAAATAAGACCTTTATCAGAGAAACTTACACTAGAAAGTTTTTTCTTGCCTTTTGCTTTCCTTCTCATCTTAGTTATATTTGTTTTGTTTGTATAACAATTTTTTAATTTAATGTAATTGAAATTATCCATTTTATATTTATAATTCCCTCAACCTCCTATCTGGTCCTAAATTCTTTATTTATCCATATATCTGAAAGGGAAACTATTCCATGTTCCCCTAATTCACTTATGATTTCACCCTTTATGTTTAGATCATGTACCCATGTTCATCTTATTTTGGCAGACATTGTGAGATGCTGGTCTATTCCCAGTCTCTGCCATACAATTTTCTAATTTTCCAACAGCTTTTGTCAAATAGTGATTTCTTGTCCCCAAAACTTGGATCATTTGATTTATTAAACACTCAATTACTAAGGTCCTTTATTACTAGGTTTGTATACCTTATCTGTTCTACTGATCCAACACTCTATTTATTAACCAGTACTAGATTATTTTGATGATTAATGAGTGGTAATATAATCTGACATTCCTGGGCCATCTTCCTTCTTTTTTTTAAAGTTATTTCATTGATATTATTGAACTTTTGTTCTTCAGGATGGGTTTTGTTTTGTTTTCTCTAGTGCTACAAAATAATTTTGGGCAATTTGATCTGTCAAACACTGAATAAGGAGATTTGTTTATATAAAATTGTCATTTTATTATATTTGCCAGGCTTACTTAGAAGCAATTAATATTTTCCCAATTGTATAGCTCTGACTTTATTTGTGTAAAAAGTATTTTATAATTAAGTTCATTCAGTACTTGAGTTTGTCTTGGAAGGTAAATGCCCAAGTATTTTATAATATTTATTATTAATTTAAATGGAATTTCATTTTCTATCTTTTGCTACTCGGCTTTGTTAGAAACATATAAAGATGCTTATGATTTATGTGAATTTATTTTATATCCTGAAACTTTGCTAAAGTTATTTCAATTAATTTTATTAATTTTATTACATTATATCATATTTTATATTGTATATGATACACACATTATATATTTGTTTATATTTATTTTATTATTATTATAATTGATATTTTTGGTTCATTCTCTAGGGATCTCTAAGTATACCACCACTTGCAAAGAGTGATAATTTTGCTTCTTTATTTCCTTTTTTAATTCCTTCAATTTCTTTTTCATCTCTTATTGCTATAGATGGCATTTTTAGTACAAAACTGAATAATAGCAGTAATAATAGACATTCTTGCTTCATTCCTGGTCTTACTAGGAAAGTTTCTAACTTGTCCCCCTTAGAGATAATGCTTGCTGATGGTTTTAGGAAGATACTATTTATCATTCTAAGGAAAGTTCCATTTATTACTATGCTCTATAGTGTTTTTTAACAGGAAAGGATGTTTGATTTGCCAAAAGATTTGCATTTATTGAAATAATAATGATTTCTGTTGATTTGTTTATTGATATGGTCAATTATAGTCATAGTTTTCCTAATATTAAACCAGCACTCCATTCCTGGTATAAAACTCATGTTCAGGTGGAAAATTTGCCACACCTGAGCTACATTCCCAGCTTCCTTTTGAGTTACATCCCCATTTTACATAAGGAGGCTTGGGAGATAAATTTGGTTGAGACCCACACTGCAGGGCTCTTTTGGGGGAGCTTGTGCTTATGGTAAAGTGCTGCAGGTGTGAGTCTCTGGCTCTCTTTGCTCTGCTCACTTGACTGAAAGAATCCCTTTTCTTTTCCATCCTTTTTGATTATTATTAAAATCCCATATATTTTTAAATAGTAGGAGTATTTATTCATTTTTACTACTATACCCACCTGGTCATAGTAAATTGTCCTTATGATATATTGCTGTAATTTCCTTGCTACTGTTTTATTTAAATTGTTTGCATAAATATTCATTAGGGATTGGTTTCTAATTTCCTTTCTCTAATTTTTCTCTTCCTGCTTTTGATATCAACGATACATTTGTGTCATAAAAGGAATTTGATAGTATTCCTTCTTTGCCTATTTTTCCAAATAATTTATATAGTACTGGGATTAACTGTTAGCTTAACACAACATTAAAACAGAACTCTGCACTGGGCTCCATAAAGAGATCCACTGAGTTCTTTTCTTCCTACCCTTTATCCTGGGTTATTGTTGTTGTTCATCCTTCATTTTCAAAGAGGACCAATGATATCATGAGGTGATGTCTTAACTTGGTTATGTTTATATGAAGTAGAGCTGCACAAAGTCATCCACTTCACTTTCTCTTCTAGAGACAGGAAAACCCAGTGGCAAGACAAAAGCCAGCAATGCTGTAAATGGCCCAGGATACAGTGGATGACCTTGGTATCTTTGATGTCTGACCAAACTCTCAAGTGCTCTATAGCACCTATTGTCTTCACAGCTGTTGGAATAAATTTCCCATTCTGTCAGGGGAAGTCTTCACATGTCCTGGGTATAGTCCCTCTAGTATGTTGAATTTCTAGGATATTCCCAAAAAATCCTACTCCAATGCTTCAACATATTCTGAAATTCACCACAGGTTTCCAAAGGCTATGCCACTAAAATAGAAGTTCTTGAAGTTTCTACCCCATTGGAAAGGCTTTGTTTGAGTATAGATTCAGAAGTAAGGTCATATCTACTAAATGAAGACTTGATGACCAACATTTGAAGAAAGGGGAAGAATGGAAGGTTTTGTACCTGGAGTCAGAGGACATCAGTCCAAATCCCAGTTCTGCTACTTACTACCTAAATAAACTTGGATAAATAATTTGTCAAAACTCTCTGGTCCTCATTTCCTCAGCCATAAAATGAAGGAGTTTGACTAGATGGCCTCTAAGGTAATTTTGATAGCTAAAAAAGCCCATGAAATAAGTTTCTACAATGAAAAGCTTACAAATCTTGAATTTGGATACCCTGAATTTGAGTCCTAATAGAGACACTTCTCAATTTTGTGACCAGGGATAAATTACTTCGTTTTTAGTCAGACTGAGATAATAACATTTGAAAGGAAATTGCTGGGCTTTGGGGGGGGGGGGGAAGGAAAGCTTGGACCAGCAAACTGTAGGATGGATTTCTGCAAAGGAAAAAAAACCTGAGACATGTATCATACTGTTCCATGATAAATGCAATAAGAAAATGAGTCTAAGCATCCCAGGCGAGGTAAGAACAGGAGTCCTAGGTTATCCCCTATGCCCAAAGAGATCTCCTTTTCCCTTTCAAAATTTAGCTCATAGAAGAGGCAGTGTGGCACTCAGGATCCCTATCTGTAGAAAGAGGACATAAAACTAGATCATCTAAGGTACTTCTAACTCTCAATCTTTGATCAAACTCAGTCTTCCCTGTTACCTCTCAGCACCATCTCCCTCCTCAAAGTATCTGGTATTGAAACAAAAATGCATCATTTGTTTGATTGTTGTTCTCTCCAAGAGAGTGTAAGTTTCTTCAGGGAAGGGACCAGTTTCCATTTTTCTTTCTACTCCAAAATCACATAGTAAATATTGCTAAATTGACCTCATTAGAAATGAGAAATAATAAGCAAAGATGGAATTTTACCAAACTCCTTTTATGACACAAACATGGTCTTGATTCCAAAACCAGGCAGATCAAAAACAGAGAAAGAAAATTATAGACCAATCTCCCTAATGAATATAGATGCAAAAATCTTAAATAGAATACTAGCAAAAAGATTCCAGTAAGTCATCACAAGGGTCATCCACCATGATCAAGTAGGATTTCTACCAGGGATGCAGGGATGGTTCAATATTAGGAAAACCATCCACATAATTGACCATATCAACAAAGCAAACCAACAAAAATCACATGATTATTTCAATAGCAGAAAAAGCCTTTGATAAAATACAACACCCATTCCTATTAAAAAAAAACACTAGAAAGCATAGGAATAGAAGGGTCGTTCCTAAAAATAATAAACAGTATATATCTAAAACCATCAGCTAATATCATCTGCAATGGGGATAAACTAGATGCATTCCCAATAAGATCAGGAGTGAAACAAGGATGCCCATTATCACCTCTACTATTTGACATTGTACTAGAAACACTAGCAGTAGCAATTAGAGAAGAAAAAGAAATTGAAGGCATCAAAATAGGCAAGGAGGAGACCAAGTTATCACTCTTTGCGGATGACATGATGGTCTACTTAAAGAATCCTAGAGATTCAACCAAAAAGCTAATTGAAATAATCAACAACTTTAGCAAAGTTGCAGGATACAAAATAAACCCACATAAGTCATCAGCATTTCTATACATCTCCAACACAGCTCAGCAGCAAAAACTAGAAAGAGAAATCCCATTCAAAATCACCTTAGACAAAATAAAATACCTAGGAATCTATCTCCTGAGACAAACACAGGAACTATATGAACACAACTACAAAACACTCTCCACACAACTAAAACTAGACTTGAGCAATTGGAAACACATTAACTGCTCATGGGTAGGACGAGCCAATATAGTAAAAATGACCATCCTACCCAAACTTATCTATCTATTTAGTGCCATACCCATAGAACTTCCAAAAAATTTCTTTACTGATTTTGAAAAAATCATAACAAAGTTCATTTGGAATAACAAAGGATCAAGGATATCCAGGGAAATAATGAAAAAAAAATACAAAGGAAGGGGGCCTTGCAGTCCCAGATCTCAAACTATATTACAAAGCAGCAGTCATCAAAACAATTTGGTACTGGCTAAGAGACAGAAAGGAGGATCAGTGGAATAGACTTGGGGCAAGTGACCTCAGAAAGACAATATATGATAAACCCAAAGATCCCAGCTTTTGGGACAAAAATCCACTATTCAATAAAAACTGCTGGGAAAATTAGAAGACAGTGTGGGAGAGATTAGGATTAGATCAACACCTCACATCCTACACCAAGATAAATTAAAATGGGTGAATGACTTGAACATAAAGAAGGAAACTATAAGTAAATTAGGTAAACACAGAATAGTATACATGTCAGACCTTTGGGAAGGGAAAGACTTTAAAACCAAGCAAGACATAGAAAGAGTCACAAAATGTAAAATAAATAATTTTGACTACATCAAATTAAAAAGCTTTTGTACAAACAAAACCAATATAACTAAAATCAGAAGGAAAGCAACAAATTGGGAAGCAATCTTCATAAAAACCTCTGACAAAGGTTTAATTACTCAAATTTATAAAGAACTAAATCAATTGTACAAAAAATCAAGCCATTCTCCAATTGATAAATGGGCAAGGGACATGAACAGGCAGTGCTCAGCCAAAGAAATCAAAACTATTAATAAGCACATGGAAAAGTGCTCTACATCTCTTATAATCAGAGAGATGCAAATCAAAACAACTCTGAGGTATCACCTCATACCTAGCAGATTGGCTAACATGACAGCTATGGAAAGTAATGAATGCTGGAGGGGATGTGGCAAAGTGGGGACATTCATTCATTGCTGGTGGAGTTGTGAACTGATCCAACCATTCTGGAGGGCAATTTGGAACTATGCCCAAAGGGCGATAAAAGACTGTCTGCCCTTTGATCCAGCCATAGCACTGCTGGGTTTGTACCCCAAAGAGATAATAAGGAAAAAGACCTGTACAAGAATATTCATAGCTGTGCTCTTTGTGGTGGCCAAAAATTGGAAAATGAGGGAATGCCCTTCAATTGGGGAATACCTGAACAAATTGTGGTATATGTTGGTGATGGAATACTATTGTGCTAAAAGGAATAATAAAGTGGAGGAATTCCGTGGAGACTGGAACAACCTCCAGGAAGTGATGCAGAGTGAAAGGAGCAGAACTAGGAAAACATTGTACACAGAGACTGATACATTGTGGTACAATCGAAGGTGATGGACTTCTCCATTAGTGGCAATGCAGTGTCCCTGAACAATATGCAGGGATCTAAAAAATACTATCCACAAGCAGAGGATAAACTGTGAGAGTAAAAACACCGATGAAAAGCAACTGCTTGAGTACAGGGGTGGAGGGGATATGACTGAGGAAAGACTCTAAATGAACACTCTAGTGCAAATACCAACAACAGGGAAATGGGTTCGAACCAAGAACACATGTGAAACCCAGTGGAATTGTGAGCCAGCTATGGGAGAAGTGGTGGGAGGGGGGTTGGGGGGAGGAAAAGATAATGATCATTGTTTCCAATGAATAATGTTTGTAAATAACCAAATAAAATAATGTTTAAAAAAAGAAAAGGAAAGGAAAAAAAGAAAGAAATGAGAAAAGGGACAAAATGGGATAAATTTATATTTCATAAAGAAGTGCATGGGTGGGGAGAAGACCAATACAATGGAAGAGTGAAAGAAGTCGCAGAGTTGTTTTTTTTTTTTATGACCATAAAGGAATAGAAAAGAAGGAGATGCCTGTCAACAGGAAATTGCTAAATAAAGTATGTTAGATGAATGGAATGAAATACCATTGTGCTGTAAGAAATGACAAAATGGACAATTTCAGAAAAAAAGTCTTATATGAACCAATGCAGAGTGAAATGAGCAGAATCAGGAGAATGATTTATACTATAGCAACAACAATATAAAAACAAACAACTTTGATAGATTTAATATCTTGGATCAGTACAATGACCAACTATTATTCCAATAGACTTATAAATGGAGCATGGTAACAACCTTCTGGAAGTACTAAATATGAAACAGGAGACAGTACATTTTTAGATATGACCAATATAGAATTTGTTTTGCTTGTCTATGCAAGCTTGTTACAAGGGGGTGGGAAAAAGAAAATGAATGCTTATTAACTGAAAAATATTCAAATATAAAAGATGAATAGCATCATGCTTGGTGCTAGACAAAAAAAATGACCTCATTATATATAATTAAAAGTAGAAAACCCAGAGGAACTATAGGCAAATCAAATGATTATTCTTTATAGAGAAGAAAAGTGGGCATCAACTCACACCTAGGAATGAGAAGAAATATTATCTAAAGGACTTGTGATCAACTGGGTGCCTTGGTAACCAGTAGAGCAATAAATCAACTCAAACAAACATCAAGGTATATTAGTTTTCCATGAGAATACATGTAATGGAAGGTATGGTGGGTGGAATGTGGATTAATGTTACACAGTCGAGGGAAAAAAGAATCACTGACCCTTTGAAGCCCTCTAAAAGATATGATGTTTTTCCCATAAAGGGTGGAATTTGAACCTCTGCAAAGGAAGCATCTTCTTGTGCTCCAAAGAATA
Source organism: Monodelphis domestica (assembly GCF_027887165.1). Lineage (NCBI taxonomy): Eukaryota > Metazoa > Chordata > Mammalia > Didelphimorphia > Didelphidae > Monodelphis > Monodelphis domestica. The sequence goes on along the minus strand of NC_077231.1, from coordinate 59,764,460 downwards.
ATGACTTGGATCCAAAGGTCACCCCAGAAAATAAGCTGGAGATATTTAGTGGGGTTGGTAAATCCCTGCTGAGAAACACTGAGGTAGATATATGTCATCCCGACATGAACAGTAGGGAGGTAAGCTTGCCTCTCAAATGGAGATAATGCTCATACCACATATCACTCTCAGAGTGTTCATATGAAGGCAACTGGTAAGACTTGAAGTATTACCTACTTGTGATAATTGGAGAAACTTCATTATATTCCAGAAAGAAAACCCAAAGTCACAAACCTGGTAGCCAAGTGAAGCCAAACAATGTCACATTATTAAATTACCTCAGATTTAGTAATATTGACTAACTCTCCCCTCTGAATTTTCATAAAGACCAGTACTTTTTATCAAAAAAAATTAACTACTATGCAATGTAACATTTTTATTTTACTTACAGATCTTACAGCAGCCATCATTTATTATTGTTATGATACCTTCATTCTAGAAAAAGGAAAAAAAAAGATAGAATCACTGAAACACCAAAATAGAGTGTGCCCAAGTCACAAACTAAAAATGGAGACTTTTGTGATAGGTGTCAAGAACACTTATAATTTTCACATTAAAAAAAAATGAAATTATCGCAGCAGCTGCGTGGCTTAGTGGATAGCAAGGCCTAGAGATGGGAGGCCTAGGGCTCAAATCCAACCCCAGATACTTCCTACCTCTGTGACCCTAGGCGAGCCACTTAACCCCAATTGGTAGTCCACTCTTTTGCCTTGGAACTGATACTCTTACTATTGGTTCTCATATAGCAGGTAAGGTTAAAAAAAAGGAAATTCTGGGGAAATGGGATCTTTGACATCAGGTAAAATAACACATTTTTTAATTTATAAAATAAAGGATTTGGATGATCTCTAAGATTCATGTGAGTCTTGACACTGGAATTCATGTGTTTCTTTTGAATTTACATGTAAATGTCAGGAAAATATTTGATTAATTATAATATAAAATATAACCCTGCAATATGTACTGACATATGTTTGCTTAATAATATCAAATATGACATTTTAATATTTTTAAATTAAGTACAAACCTTTTTACATTCAGTCTCATTAAAAGGAGGACAGACAACACTGTAGCCCAGAATCATTGTCCCTTCATCTGTCATTACACACTCATATTTACTGCAGTTAAAGACCCATGAACTTCCCTCCTAGAAAAGAAAAAGTGACAGCATTAGTTAAATAACTCAAATTAGTGCACTTTTCAAAAGAAATGGTCATGTTTTCTTTCCTACTTAATAAAGGGTCAAATGAAAATTGGGAGAGCATTTTTACTAGAAAATATCACTGTTGTTTCATTGGTTGTCAGTGGTATTCTATTTTTCAATACCCTTTAATTCATTATAAATTATAAAAAGTTATATTACAGAAATGCAGCTTTAAATATAACCAAAGGAACAAATGTGAAATGGAAGACTAAAAATGGAAGAAAAAGTTAGAGACCTACGAAGGGAAGCTGAATGGGTAAGTGACACAATGTAAGGTGGTGTATCTGTGAAGGTGTGAATTTTTACAATCTGGAAATGTCATCACCATTAACTTTCCAAGTAGTGAATCCCATTGCCCAGTTCTGCCATGGAACCAATACACGGTATTGATTCTAAGGCAGAAGATAATAGTTTCAATATAAAAGAAAAAACAATGACCATATCTTACACACAATTTACATATCATTAAGCTCTGACTAGAGGGGATCAGTTGCTTCTATGACTCATTTTAATAAGGTGTGTGATTTTGTGACATGTATATACATATTTGACTAGGGGTGGTGGTAAAGGATGTTAGCTTGACTTTTGAAAGATAGTGATCTGGAAAGATGGCCTCCTTGCATTTGGAATATTTGCAGTAGCCCAAAGGATACTTATAGCAAAACATGAACTTGAAAATTTCCCTATATTATATGCCACTCTATGTAAATAAATGAAATTATAAATTATACCCCCAAAATACTTGTAAAAATGGAGACTTGAATCTAGGACTTCAATCCCCAGAAATCCTTGCTCACTTCCCAGAATGCTTTGTAATCAATCTCACTGAATTATCACCTGGGCCAAGAGCAAATTATTATTGAAAGGGTCTCCGCCTATGGCGGGGGCTCTTCTTCTCTTTCCTACTTCCGCTCCCGAGCAGACACATCTCATGATGTGAGTGAAAATTTGAATGGGCCTCTCGACCCACCTAGCATGTGCTTCTCTTACTTGTATATTCTTAAATTCCTTATCTTAAATAAAACTCTAAAAATATAATACTCCTTGCAGAGAGAAAGTAATTTCTACCTGCCTCAGTTTCCCTAAATTTTAACTCTTACACATTATAGTCATCATATTTCTGAAAAGACCCTCATATAATTTTATGATAATTGTTGACAAATGAATACAGATATATCATGATATTATTTGATTCAACTCCATGCCAAATTAAGTAGCAAACATTTTAAACTTTTATTTTAGACTAGCATTGCAACTCTAAGGGTATTCTGATTTCTGGATTTGTCAGTAAACACCAACAAATTCCAAATGGACACATCTATAACTCCTGTGATAAATTCAGAGTGTTGTCTGAGGCTCAGGGAAATTGCATGATTTAGCCATAGTCATACAACTAGTAAATATTAAAGGGAACATTTAAACTCAGGTCTTCATGACTCCAGGATTGGAAAGCTAACCAATTCAATTGAGTTCAACAGGCATTTATTAATTACCAACTAAATGTAAGACATTGGGATAGATACAGAGTATACAGACAAAAAATAAAATTTCTTACCCTTGTGGAGTTTTCATTCTACTAGTCTACCTCTCTCATTCTGCTAATGAGTTCTTAATATTAATTTTCTTTTATTTAGAAGGATAAATCCCAAAGCAGGACTATGAGAACCATTTAGGGTCACCACAAAAAATATTTTAGGAACTCTTACTCCAAATTGCTTTCATGTCTCAAATAGAATTGAATTTTGAAAAGAAGTTATCCATTAGAAAAGTACCTGTCTTTGGTATTCAGACATCTACAATAACAAAGATGCTTCTCTCTAACATGTTTCTAGTACCTCCACAAGCCCCATATTTCTTTACTAGTGGTATTTAAGACTTGATACCTCATATATAAATGTATCATTTTCAATCTTGAAACTACAGGATACATTCTTGCAGCTACCACAACAATCATAATCGCTGGTAGAAGGAACATATTCTTGGTGCTGTGTAAAATAATAAAACATTGAAATAAATATCAAATAAGCCACGAGAAAAAAATTTAAATACAACTAGGTCCCAATTAGCAATTAGTTGTGATTATGTTAAGTATGGTCATTGGCCCCAGCCTAGTGATATTATGCATGGCACTATAAATAATGGACCACTTCCTAAAATTCATTATTTACAATAATCAGGACCTGCTATGGCTACCACATTTAAAAAAATGAACTAATTCTGCTAAATATTATTCCAGTACAGAATGATAAAATGCAAAGGCTACAGACCTTAGACAGCATCTAATCCAACTCTCGCATAATTATAGACCTTCCTGTGGCAGGTAGACATTTCCAAAAGTGTATCAAATTAATTTAAATGATGATGAACTTTAGTGATGCTATTAGGAATGGTTTCAACAATAACCTTTGCATATATCCATTTTTTCTAGTTGCATCAATTCCTGAACACATATGGTGTCTACAGCAAGATGAACTTTATAAAGTCAGAGGCTCCCCTTTGGCACATATCAGCATACAGTAGACTGAAAATGTCCTTACGTCTGTCATTCTCAAACAAATGGCCTATTTTAATCATTGAAACTCCACTTAAGCAAAAATCTATAACCTCTAAAATAGTCATCATTTCAAACAATTGTAAATGACATCCTGAGATTCTGTTTTGGTGACATTGAATAAGATAATGTATGAAAAACACTTGGAAAATTTTTAAATAGCATACAAAATAGTCTATCAGCAGACCACGTTTTTACAGGATACTTACTTCTTCACATTCTTTTGAACAATTCACCATAGAAATATTCATGGCATGGTAGCCTGTACTATTATCCTTTTCTTCCAAACATTCTATTGGATAACAGTAATCTCCTTCCAAATATTTTATCATGGACTCTCCTGGATTCAAGACATTTACTTCTTGAAACACACATACATTATCCTTTTCTTTAAAAAAGGAAAAATAACATATTAACAGGGAAAGGCTATATTTAATTTTTCATATAACAACAACAACAAAAATTTTTGCATGGCCCGGACTTATGATTTTATTGGTAAAGAAAGTTCTCTGCCAGTGCAGGTTACTATCTGCTATGTAGCTTGGCTAGAGTATTAAGAAACTAAGTGGCTTTCCCAAGGTCACAGCAAGGCAATCCCCAACTTCCTGACTTCTCTCTACTACCCTAAGTTACCTGTAACCAAGAAAATGTATTACTTTTGTATTATTTCAAATCCTTAATTGTTTTTGATAATGATGATGGGGGGGAGATAGCACAGTGGATTAAACACTGGGCTTAGAATCAGGAAGGCTCATCTTTTTCAATTCAAATTCAACTCAGACACTTACTAGCTGTGTGACTCTAATAAGTTATTCAACACTGTTGACCTCAGTTTCCTCATCTGTAAAATGAGTTCCGGAGAAGGAACTGGCCATGAAAACCCCAAATGGCATCACAAAGAGTAAGACATATCTGAAATGTTTAAACAAAATGATGAAGGACTTAGCAGTTCAGTCATTCATGGACCCCATGATCTTGTTGACTTATATATGCTCTCCAGTGACAGAGATCACAATTATCTCTAACTTAGCAAATGGTCTTGAAGAGTTCTTGTGGTTGAAAATATTATTAACCCTGCTGCTGACCTGGTGATGACTGTCATCAAGTTTTGCTAGACTATTCTTCTTATTCAATATTTACTCTTTAAAATATAGTAAGGAATTGGATTGTTGTGATGTCCAGTCTCATTGGATAACATTTTTTTCTCTTTTCAAAAATGTCTCGTTATAAGAGACAGATGCTTTCTGGGTGGGAACAGTAGGAGAAATATACTAGGAAATAATCGTTATGTAAAAGCCAAAGCATCATCAATGGGCTGATGAGAGGGACAGCTGATGATTTTATTAGGTTTGGAAATTCTTTTGAAGAAACTCCTTTTATTAATGCAGGCTGGAACTTTCTCTGGAATTTAGAGCCAGAGAGAAGGGTAGTCCTGCAGCCGTGAGAGCATAAAGGACTTGGCAGGATCATAGAATCTCTCCGACTCAGAATCAGCAAATCTTCCTGGATTACAGAAAATCATTATGCTACATTGTCTCTCAACATTTATTTTTTTTAATCTAATAAGGAGTTTTTGTTATTATCTGAATAGAGCCATGGCTTTAAGATACCTCTACATAGATGAAGTAGAAAATTCCCAAATTTTTCAGAGAATGTTACCAAGAAAAAAAACCAACATTCCACATTTAGAAATTTCAATAGCTGTTTCATTAAAATAAATTTATTATATGCACTAAGAAGCTTTTGCTGATAATATCGGACACCAGTCATACTGATTCTTGCTTTTTACTATCTTTCTCCTTCATCCCATGCATTTACTCCATCACCACTCTGCTGGTCCAGACCTTATGCATCTCAGAAAATATTTGCTGCAGTGCCCATAACTGATCTGCCCCCTTCTAATTTCTTCCCACCATTTTTATTCAATACAGGTTGCGACTATTCTCAAATTTGTTTTTGGATCTGACCTATAATTGCGTTATTATGGAGAGATCCTGACAAGGAAATTTCCCCTTCTGAAGCAGATGAGTTTCTTCAGTTATTTATTTGATAGATTCCCTGGGGCACAGATAGATTAAGTGACTTGCCCTGGATGCAAGTCTGTGGATCCGGTAGAACATCATCTTAAGTTTTCCCTATTCCAAGTCATCTCTCAATATTGCTATTATTTCTCTATTACAGGGCTCTATCAAACCTTCCCTAATAACGTCTGCCCATGCTGACTTTCTTTCTTTCTTCTTTCTCTATTCTTTTTGTACTTATACTTTTAAACTCTTTTTGGACTTGCAAAATTACCTATCATGTGTTTGTAATGGAAATTTATGTAATTACATAAATGTAGAGTTAATGCCATCCTAGTCTTTGTTTTTTGTTCTTATTTTGAAGAATATAATTTAACCAAATTTTAACTGGATACAAAGTGGTGATGCATTTGTGATTGTTGTTTAGTTTTTGAGTCATGTCTGACTCTTGTGACCCCATCTGGGGTTTCCTTGGCAAAAATCCTGGAGTAGTTTGCCATTTCCTTCTCCAGCTAATTTTATAGATGAGAAAACTGAGGCAAACAAGGTTAAATGACTTTCCCAAGGTCACATTGTCAATAAGTGTCTGAGTCTAGATTTGAACTCATGTCTTCCTGACTCAAGGCTAGATACTCTATCCAACACACCACCTGGTTGCATAATAACACCACACTAATTTCACATATGCATATCTCACCCCAACCACTAGGTAGTATAATAAAGCTTTGGCTAGGATTTTAGGATTATAAAACTCTTTATAAAGAATGTCCCCAAAAGCCGGTGCCATTTTTAGCTTTCAATAGCACTAAGACTTTTGGGAATCCCTGATTATATTCTATCATTTCCTTCCTTAAAATGGCGCTATTGAATTCTCCCAATAACCCCTAGAAGTAGGTGCTATCATTTCCATTGTTCAGATGAGGAATGTGAGGCTGAGAGAAGGTAAATGAATTGTCCAAGGTCACACAGGTTTAAATGCCAGAGATAAAATTCAAACTCAGAGCTTCCTGTTCCAAATCCAATGCTCTATGCACCTTGCCACCTGGTGGCTGGATTATATAGCTAGTATATGTATTTATGTGTATGTATATGGAGAGCATGTTCAGTCATTTAAATTTTGTGTCCAGATCTTTGCTTGAGATTTTCTTGGGAAAGATACTCGAGTGGTTTGCCTGTTCCTTCTCCAGCTCATTTTACAGATGAGGAAACTGAGGAAAACAAAATTAAGTCATTTTCCCAGGGTCCCATATTGAGCAAGCATCTGAGGCTAGATGTAAACTCAGGTCTGCCTGGCTCTGAGCCCAGCACTCCATCCACTGTGCCACCTAGCTGCTTAGATGGTGAATAGCTGTGCTCCAATGAACACTTGTCAGATGATGGATGGGGGACCTCTTCTTGGGTCTTTCTACTAAATCCTGAAGCTTCATATTTTTTAAGTGCTGGAAGCAGAGCATTGGTAAGTAGGGTATACAAATTAAAGGGAGACCACAAGACAGCAGGGTTAATGAAGGATTTCAGAATTACTGAACAGAAATGACCTCAATTATCTTTACTACATAAATAAAGCAAGCAGATTAATGCTCCCAAATTATTTATGCTCTAAAATAACCAATTGAGAAAGGAGCCAGTCATGCACAAATGAAAAAATAATAATTGCAGATCCTTCATTGCTGTTGGCAGTAATACCCTTTGTATATCACTAATTCACTTATTATTAGAGGGGGGAAGTGTAATTAGGACAGTTACCACAGAGATACTTCTGGCATCCACAATCACTTTGAAAGTCTTGGTCTATTAGAGTGAGTTCTCCCTGTTAATTAAGAAGAAATCAAAGAGAATATCAATAGGATGAACCAACACTTTTCAGAAGCACAACTTACAGAATCATAGACTTGGAGCCTCAGTTTTCTCAGCAGTAAAAAAAGCTAGAAAAAGACTTAGATTGCCTACTCCCAGAGGGTTTTTATGGGGAAAGTGCTTTGTAAAATACAAAGTGAGATGCTTTTATGATGGCTACCCAAAGAGCATTTTTGGAAGTGCCCCAAACTCTCTGAAGTCTTTAGCTTTGTTTTTGCTCTATAAAGCCATCCCACATCACATGACTCAAGTCCTCTATCTTCTACACGTTCCTTTCCCTTTCAAGACTTCAGATCTTACATAAAAAATAATAGCTAGTATTTGCATGGTGCCTTGAGGTTTACAAAGTGCCCTATATCTACTATCTCATTTTGTCCACACAATAGCCCTAAGATAAAGAAACTATTTTATTCCCTTTTTTACAGATAAGGAAACTGAGGCTGGAAAGTTCGTTGCCTTGCCCAGGATCATGAAGACAGCAGTTTTCTCATGGGGTTTAACTCAGGTCTACAATTCACAGTTAAACAGAATTTTAAGGTTTACAAAACACTTTGTTCACAGCAACCCTGACAAAACACAGTACAAGCATTATCCCAATATGAGAAATGAGGAAGCCAAATAAAGAGAAGCGAAGTGACTTGCCCATGGTCAAGTGGTTTATCAGTAATAGAACTGGGAATACCCTCACTTCAGGTCCACTCTTTCTACTTCAAGATATTATTTCTCTCATATAGCATTCTATTTGTATGTGCCTTTTACATTTATATCCTATTTATCTCTACATGTGCTAGATCCCGTTACAAGATTATAAACTCTATGAGGGTGTGGACTCCATCATAATATGTAGAACCTATGATTTGTCCCATTGCTACAGATAGGAAATTATATCAAGTCTGGGGACTAGAGTTCCAAAGACCTGGTTTCTGTAATTCTCCCATGTCACCATGTAGTACTTCTGAGTTTCCATGCATGGATGCTTCCATTCCTCCCTGGTGAAATATATTGCTATATCCTCAAAACTCTTAGCTATAGTTAACTATATATAAAATATTAAATTATATATGCATAATTAAAATATATTATATATAACATGTATATTACAAGGCCAGCTGCTGAGAACACCTCAAGTTGATTCATGTGGTCATAGTTATCTTGCCTCAGCTTCCCATTTGGAAGGAGGGAGGAAAGGAAGGAAGGAAGGAAGGAAGGGAGGGAGGGAGGGAGGAAGGAAGGGAGAGAGGGAAGGACGGAGGGAGGGAGGAAGGGAGGGAGGAAGGGAGGAAGGAAGGAAGGAAGAAAGGAAGGAAGGAAGGGAGAGAGGGAAGGACGGAGGGAGGGAGGAAGGGAGGGAGGAAGGGAGGAAGGAAGGAAGGAAGGAAGGAAGGAAGGAAGGAAGGAAGGAAGGAAGGAAGGAAGGAAGGAAGGAAGGAAGGAAGGAAGGAAGGAAGGAAGGAAGGAAAGAAGGAAGGAAGGAAGGAAGGAAGGAAGGAAGGAAGGAAGGAAGGAAGGAAGGAAGGAAGGAAGGAAGGAAGGAAGGAAGGAAGGAAGGAAGGAAGGAAGGAAAAGAAAAGAAAAAAGAGAAAAGAAAAGAAATTAAATGAAATGTGGCCTTTTAGGACTATGTTTTATTTTGCATTATCCTTTCTTCCAGGGATTGCTATGACCAAACAATCCATCTCCATGTAGATAGCCTGTTGGGGATAGCATCCTTTGTGCTTAGTTAAGGTGGTCCTCAGAAAGCAGACATTGAGTGATGAATGTGAAGCTTTTCCAGCATAAATCTCTTAGAAATAGCAATCTAAGGGGTCTCTTCCACACCATAAAGAAGCATCCAAATAGTACTTTTTGGATCATTCATATGAGATAATTATATGAAATAGGCAAAGTCAAAGTATTTTGAAAAGGTTTAAAGTGTCATGCCAATGTGTATTATTATTAAAGGATGAGTATGACTAACTCAATCGCCATTCAACATTAAGTATCTAATATGTATATAGCAGCTAGGTGATTCAGTGGGTAGAATAATGAGCCTGGAGTCAGAAAGACTCAACTTGAGATCAAATTTGGCCCCAGACACTTACTAGCTGTGTAATCCTGGGAAAGTCTTCACACTGTTTGCCTCAGTTTCTCTTCTCTAAAATGGAGCTGGAGAAGGAAATGGCAAACCACTCCAGTATCTTTAACCTAACCAGTATCTTTGCCAAGAAAATTCCAAATAGGGTAACAAAGAGTCAGACATGACTGAAAAGTGACTGAAATGTATATAACATTACACAGCAATCAATGAAGGGAGGGAGGGAAGGAGAAAATCTGAATCCTAGAATATCAGAAAACAATACAATGGAAATAATTAATAAGCAAATTTTAAAAGAGTAAAACAAATGAATAAGTAAATACATATAAAATAATAGCATTATAATAAGTGTACAAATTGACCTTTCAGTGAAAAAGAAAGTGGCCATGATAAAGTCAGCATGGCACAGGACATAGCATTGGGCTTGGATTCTGGAAGGCCCAAGTTCAAATCCTACCTCAGACATTTATGAACTATGTGGCCCAAGGAATTATTTAACCTCTGAGCTTCAGTCTCCTTTTCCTCAAAATAGAGAAAATAATGACATCTACTACAAGGGTTGCTATGAATTCCAAAGTCTTTTGCAAACTTAAAGTACTATATGAATGTTAGCTTTCATTAATCCCATTTGGTTTCTGGTGTTAGAATACAAAAATCATCTCATATCCTCTGCCTACTTTCCTGTGCCTCTCAGAATAATTCAAGAAAGAAAGCAAAAGATAGGAGTAATACAATCCAAAATAAGTATCCTTACCACATTACAAGTTGGCATAACAATATTTTCGCAGCTACATTCTAAAAAAGGGGGAAAACAATTCATTAACATCCATCAAAATAAATTAGTGTGAAATGCATTAACATACTATTACTTTGAAATATCTGAAAATCAATGTTAGTTACCACAATGCCACTCTGGGCAGCACTGTCCTGACACATTTTCTTTCACAAGTTTCATGTCTTCTGGGCAGTTAAGTGAAGGTGGGGAACAAAGGTTCTGCTCACAGACTAAAAGCAAAAACAAAACAAAACAAACAAAGAAAAGCAACAATATGCATCAAAATTCATTCAATCCATAAGTTTTTTGTTCCTACTGAAATCAACTCTCAGTAGCCTTCCTTAATCAAAAAGGACCTTATTTAGTTGACATATGACCAAAACTAAGTATTGACCCAACTGGTCAGACATCACATTCCTTCTGGGTAGGAACAAATAAAATAATCCGTTGATAGTATGGCAGCTCTCATGTCTACGCCAGCTAAAACTCATGAGGTTTCCTTGGGAAATAGTGGCAGCCGGCGAAGGAGATGGGTAGAAAAAGATTTATGAACTCAGATAGATATGAGACCCTCACTCTAAAAAATCAAGCTAGCTCTTCTGGGAGATGAGGACCCACTTTGAAGAGCAGAGCCACAAACCAAAGTTAAACATGCAAGAAAACCCTACAATGTGGTTAACCTGTGCCTGGTGGAATCAGGTGTGAATTATAGCACTTGGTCTCACAGCAAACATCTAATTTTATCCTCTTCCAATACTCAAGATGTCTCAATCACTAGCAAAGGCTAAACACACAGCAATATTTTGATCAAATTGGACTTACCACAATAAAACTGAGGGCAACAGAGATGTGTGGTATGGAGATCCACCGTGAGAAATTCTCCCTCTGTGCACAGGGGAATGGGCTCAGTGCAAGGTTCACAAACTGGAGGAAAAGACCCAAAACACCAAAGATAAAGCTGATGTTAGAGATTCTCTAAGTTATTAGAATGCTTATTCTTATATCTCTAGCACCTAGCAAAGAAATCATGTTTTTGGATGGATTATTACTTTACAACTCTCTTGAAAACTATTCTCAAAAGGCAATGTACCAAGTTTGCTTCAAGAAAAAAAATGTAACTGAATTTTTTTTACCAGGTAAAACATTTTGTTTTTTGACTGTTATTAGTATTATTAAGTAATATTTATAGAGACAGAAGCTAGCTGGTCCTTAAGTTTAGAAGACAGATCCTATTAGTAGTTCTAATGGGGAACCTTTTTTAGAATAATATTTTTAAAGGAATGGATAAAAATAAAATACATTTGATTACAAAAGAAAACTCAAATATTTGAAGGATATTTATCAAAACACCTTTTTATTTTTTTAAACTCTTACCTTCCATCTTAGAATCAATATTGCACACTGGTTCTAAGGCAGAAGAGTGGTAAGGGTTAGGCAATGGGAGCCAAATTTGAACCCAGGACCTCCCATCTCTGGGCCTGAGCCATCCAGCTGCCCCCGAAAAACTTTTTAAAAAATTCTACCCTCCATCTTTGAATCAGTACTTTGTATTGGTTGCAAAAAGGGTTAGGCAATGGGGGTAAAGTGGCTTGCCCAGTCACACAGAAAGGAAGTGTTAAGTCCAGATTTGAACCCAGGATTTCCCATCTCTAGACCTGGCTCTTAATCCACTAAGCCTCTTAGCTACTCCCTATCAAAACAATTTTAAGTTAAGATCCCTGACTTGGAAGGAGGTCATAACAATTGGGACAAGCTAGCTCAGATATAGTTGTGAATCTATTTTCTTGACATTTTACAGATAGATATGAAAGAGAGCATCCACTGGGTTCAGTAGCTCTATGTAGATTTCCCTGAACTGAAAGATCAGAACACATAGTAACAAGTTTTGTAAAATCTTTATCAAATGAACGTGTTTCTCCTATTCAATTCTTCCTTCTTCCAAGAACAATGGGCTAAAACCATCATACCACAAAAAGGGGAGTAACAGCAAGGTTCTCCCCGCTGGACTTGAATCTCAAATTGATCTTCCCTGCAGTCAGCTGGGGCAGGTTCAGGACACTCCAAAATGTCACATTCTACAGAAAGACAAAGAATTTTTTTTCCAATTATGAAGATTTTTTTTTATTTTACTGATTACACGTACTAAATTTCCACATAAGTTTTCTGAAGTTATAGGATCCAAACTGTCTCTCTCACCCTTCTCTTCCCACTCCCAAAGTTTTTAAAAGTAAAATAAGGCTAAAATAAAGTAAATAAAAAAGGGTTTTTAAATCTTTTTCTCTTCAAAAAAAAACTTCCAAATTAACAACTTTTATTCCTTTCCCTCTATAAAACATCAGAATTATTTATTCCAGTATGCTCTATCAGTACGTGACGTAGACCAGTCTGAGCAGTACCTAAGCAGCAAAATCTATGCAATATTCTGTGCCCATAGTTAGCCACTTCTACTAAGGAAAAAGAGAAATGATCCCTTCTCTTTTACTTTTTCTGAGACCAAGATTAATCATCACAATATCAGCTGGATGTTGTCATCCTGAGGACTGACTAGTTTTAGAGACCCTAGTAGTAGTAGTAGTAGTAGTAGTAGTAGTAGTAGTAGTAGTAGTAGTAGTAGTAGTAGTAGTAGTAGTAGTAGTAGAAACGTACAAGATTTCTATATGCCTTAGAGAATTTTCCCCAAAGAAAATTGCTCTTAGAAAAATATGAACAAATGCTGTTCTATAGTTTCCTAAGTGTTTTAGAGACTAAGAATATAATTCACTACTCTGATTAGATGATGCATTTTCACTTACTTAGATTTATAAGCCTTAATAGTTTTAACAGTACAAATATTTAAGAGGACGTTTTTAACCCTTATCTTCCTTTTATAATCAATGCTGTCTATTGATTCCAAAGCAGAAGAATGGTAAGGGCAACTGGAGTTAAGTGACATGCCCAAGGTCACAGGGCAAGAAAGGGTCTGAGGTCAGATTTGAGCCTAGGACTTCATGGCTCTCAATCTACTGAGCCACCTAGCTGCCTCCTATTTAATACTGTTAATAGCTATTATCTACATCAAGCCTTTGGAAACCATCTGTATCCATACCTATATATTTTATACATAGGATATATCTGTACCTATGTATATCTATACATATGTCTATATAAGTTTATTCCTATGTGTGTGATATCTTTATCTATATATATATATCTGTTATATAGGTATCCAGATCTACATACATATACATTACACACAATGCATGTACATACATGTTCGTGATACTACACACATGTATATACGTATAACAACACATATCTATATTGCACTTAATATTCCAATGGCACTGTGATCTTGCAGGTTTGAGAGTCCCTTCCAGGAATGCAAATGACAATCTATCTGTCTACCCTTGACCCTTGTCCATGCCCTCCACAGATATCCTGTCCACTTACATATTTTGTATATGTGTGTATATTGTAACACAGCCATGCATGTGAATGTGTCTGTACCATGTGCATTGTGTGCTCATTGTCTGTATGGATGTATTACTTACCACACTGGTATTGTGGGCAGCAGTGAAGTGGGCTGTAGCCTACAAACAATTTTTCAGTACTTTTACACATTGGAATATCAGTTTCACACAAAGTCATGTCACAGGCTGAGGAGAAAAAAAGAAATGAAACTTTCATGAATAAAAGAGTGGATCGTCCCATGCTAACTTGAATGTAGGAGAGAGAGACTTCTAAGAGGTACCATATTCCCCAAACATAAAGAGGGTGGAAAAGGAAGAAATGTTCTGAAGTGTCATAGTTCAGAATGTGAAAGTCATTCCTGAAAATCTCGATTGTTACCCATTAATGACCACAGAAAAAAAGCTCTTTCCTGGATCTGTACATTTTTTTAGATGGGTAGATTTTTTTTTTTTGTAATTTGTAGATTTATAAAATTTCCTATATTTATAGATTTTTAAATAGTGTTTGTGTTTTTATGAATTTGTAGATTTTTTTAAAAAACCTATAACTTCTGTCTTTTTTTTTTGAACTCTTACTTCTGGCTTAGAATTAATAGTGTGTATTGGTTTCAAAACAGAAGAGAGGTAGGGCTAGACAATGGGGGTTAAGTGCCTTTCCTAGGGATACATGGCAAGAAAGTGTCTGAGATCAAACTTGAGCCCAGGACTTCCTGTCTCTAGTCCTCACTCTCAAGCCACTGGGCCATCCATTTGCCCCCTACCTTCTGTATTAGAACCAGTTTTAAGATGAAAGAATGGCTAGGGCTAGGCAATCAATGAAAGAATCAATAATATGTATTGGTTCAAAAACAGAAGAACAGTAAGGGGAGGCAAAGGGAATTCAGTGAGTTGCCCAGGGTCACATAGTTAGGAAGTATCTAAAAATACATTGTTTAGTTTGTTTTCAATAACTCAGAAGCAAACTTCTACACGGCTTGCTTTTGGAAAGCCAAGCCAACCCTGAGGACATGCCCTAAGATGAGTACCTCAACTCTAGTGCAGTTTAAATACAGGCAAAAATAAGGAGTCCCAAGAATGGTGAAGGATTACTTTTCTTGGGAAGTCACATTCCAGCTGTTGTATACATACCACACAGTTTCTTTGGACAGCAGGACTGCATGTCCATGATGGTGATGACAACTTCTCCTTCTCTTTCACAAGTTGGAGGCAACTCTTCAATACAACTAGGCTCTAAAGGGATCACATTTCCATTTTCCAAACATTCATAGAGGCAGCACCCTTCGTCCGACCCATTCCAAATCTCTCCAGAAGTACGGGGTTGGCCCTTATTGTCGGTACATGCTAACAGAAATAAATATTATTACAACTGTCACGATTTAATTATTATAGAAGAAAAAATCTGTGGGGTATTATTCTACCTTCTAACGTATGACCCAAGGCAATGTCATCAGTCTAAATTCCTTACTTAAGTGTTAGAAAAGAGACAAAATATTGTCTAGTAGAGAGAGCTCTGGTCTTGGCATCAAGAAAAAAAAAAACCTAGTTCTGATTTTTGCTTTTGACATTTATTAGCAATGTGATGAAAAAAAGTCCCTTAAATTCTCTAAACACCTGTTTCCTCATAGTCAAAATAGAAAGAGTAATACATATAGTAGCTGCCTTAGAGTTGTATAATGGTCAAGAATAAGTATTTATCACAATATTAAGGATTATATGGATGCCAGCTATCATTTCACCATTTCCTGTCTTACAAGTTTACATTTTCCACGTGAAAAAAAACATTTACTTTGTTATATAGCCAAAATTTTTCATTTTTGTTATTTTTTTCTCCCGTGAAGTTAAGTCAAATCAAGTCAACAAATATTTTTTTTAAGAGTGGACTATACACCAGGCACTCTGCTAAGTGTTAGGAATACAGAGACAAAAATAAAAATAATGCTCTCCAGGAACATGAGATCTAATGAAGAAGAGAACATAAAGACAACAATGAACAAATATGAAATAGATAAGATAAAGCAGACATGTCAGAGGGAAGCCACTAGTATTAAGGGGGATTAGGAAAGACTTTTTGTAGAAGATGGGATGTAAGCCCTGATCTAAAAGTCAGGAGGTAAAAATGAAGAGGGGAAGAATTTCAAGCATAAGGAACAGAATGAAGATGCATCAAATCCAGAGATGAAGTAATATGTGCAAGAAGATGCTACAGAGCCACTGGAGTTTATTGAATAGTGGGGTAACATGTTCAACCCTTCTCCTTAGGAAAATAAATGAGACAGTTGAATGGGAAAGATAGACCAGAGTGAGAAGAGACTTAAATAGGAGGTTCAGGCAGAAGGTTATTACAATAGACCAGGTGTGGTATGCACCAGGTTGATGGCAATGTTAGAAGAAAAAAAAAGGGATTAGACCTGGGAGGTGCTATGGATCTAGAACTGACAGAATGTGTCAACTGATTAGATGTGAAAGCTGGGAGAGAAGATGTTGCAAGCCTGGATTTCGAGCATGAGTGAGTAGAAGGTTGGCAATAATTCAACTATAATAAAGACTTTAGGAAGAAGGAAAGGTTTAGAGAAAATATAAAGAATTCAGTTCATAAAAGCTTAGTCTAATATCTGTAAGAGGTATCCAGTTTGAGATGTCCAATAGGCAGTTAGAGTTGGGACTAGCATTGAGGGGAGAGATTAAGACTCAATAAATAATTCTAAGAATCATCTGCATAGAGAAAGAAACTGAATTTATGAGAATAATAATGAATACTCTTTTATCCATAAAATGGATTCTATCATCACATCCATTTTTATTTTATCAAGAAATTCGTAGGTCACAGTTCTGCTCTTTTCTCTCTGTATGAATCTGTGAGAAAAAATTAATCATTTGGGCCCCAGTTAAATGTACAAAGAGGGGTAGGGGATTTAGGCTCATTTAATCTAATTTACACCATTTATAATTTATAGGAATGAGAGGCTTATAGATTTAGAGTCAGAGATCATCTAGTCTAAGATAAGGAATATGAAACCAGCAAAGGTTATGTGACTAGATCAAGGTCATGAATGAAATATAGAACTGGGATTTAAACCCACCATCTCTAACTATAATTCTAGCTTTTTCTACCTTACCATACTATCTCCCTAAATTTACAAATTTGATTTTTTTTTCAAATTTGATTTTTTTAAATGACAAATTACTGCAAATAAACAAAACTAGAGAATAAAAAGAAAATGACATTAATTGTTTAAGGTTGGGATGGTCTATAAATAAATATTCATAATATTGAAAAGATTTTACTATATAATTAAATATATACATATATTTAAATATTTTATTATCAAAATGGTTTTGTTGATCAAAAGCTGAAAGACCTGATTTCAAGACTGACTAACTACTGACCTCTTAATATATAGACTCAAGGTCCTCATCAATAAAATGGGAATGATAACAATAATCTCTCAGAGTTGTTATGATGATCTAGTGAGATAATGTAGGCTTTCCAAAACTATATCAAGATGTTTAGGGCACTCCATATATGTGAAATGCTTTGCTAGTTTTGTTATTGGATAATTAAGTAATGATTAAAATTAGGAAGTTATGGTATAATAGAAAGAAAGTTTGCTTTGAAATGAAGGGATTTGGATTCAGGTTCTAGATCATTTCACCACTCAGCTTCAGTTTTGTTATCTGTGAAATAGGTATGCTAATAAATACTAACATCTCTTAACACATGATTTTTTGTGAAGACAAATAAAATGATGTATGGAAAGGGTTTTGAGAACTGTTAAACACTATATAAAATTAACCAGGGCTACAAGGTTGATATTTTATTTTATTTTTTATAGATGTTTTATTGTGAAAAAAGTGTGAACCTTTTGACACACCAACAGAATTGATGACTCCAAAAGCAAATCAGCCTTCCATTCCCCAATGTCGAATGCCTCTCCTTGCCACCTGCTTTCACTAAGCTGTAAACAGAATATAGATTGCAACAACTAGGCATTTGATAAGAACATAAGCCCATTTTTTAAATGACAAACTTTTTTCCAATGTCCATTTTATCTTCAATATGCTTTTACTCTAGCTTTTCATGCAATATCTAGATCTCAGTTCTTTTGTCTACGTAACATTTATCTATCTTACTATTTTACCTTATAAGAAGTAGTATAGTGAAGTCAACCAAGTACTATAATTAAGAGTCAGGAAGACCTGGATTCAAATCCTGATAATGATAATACTATGTGATCTTGGGTAAATGATTAAAATATTGATCACTAGTTTCTTCATCTATAAAATAAGTCAATTGGACTGGATTAAGCTTCCTTCGAGCTCTAAAGACAGAAATTGTGGCATTCACAGTGGCTATAGTCTGAAAAAACCTTGTTGGCAGATGGGCTAAGCCAGGTTGAGGGTGATAAAGAGAACTCAAACTCATTGGTGAGTTGGGGGAAGTCCACTCCAAGGATGTGAAGATTTTCCCAATGGAATGGGCATGTGAGAACAATTTGTTCCAACAGCCATGAAAGTGGCTGAAGGGGAGTTTTCAGAACTTGATCAGACATCAAAGACTCTAATGTCCACCTTCCTGGACATCACCAGTTGTCCTGACTTGCTTGCCACTGGATTTGGATGAATCTAGAACAGCAAGGCTGGCTACTTTGTGCAATTCTGCCTCATTTAGATCCAATTAGGAAAAAACAGTAAGCTCTAAATCTGTGATCCTTATCTACAGTTACAATCAAAATTCTCTGGAAATCATATTTTAATTTTTAAATTATTAAATAATTAAAAAAAAACAGGGAAGAGAAAGAGAAAGCATGAGCCATGTGTGGCTGGTTGCTCTTCTAGCCACCACCTATGCGAGCCCACCAGCCTTACCCAGAGGAGGACTGCACCAAATTAGTCCCTAATTCCAAGGGAATTGTGCCCCTTCCTGTCCCATTGGCCAGTTTATGCTCTGTGATGTCCTTTCCCAGGCCTCTTTGATTGCCAGACTCACACTTCAGTTGGGACAAGAGGCAGGTCTTCTGGACTCCAGGAATAACCAACCACACTATGTTTAGAATCATGACACAATGCATGTTGGATGAGAGGAAGGGAAACTCCACCCATGGCCTCAGAAAGATACAGTTCAGAAGTTTCAAATGTAAGATATTTGTTTTAAATTCAAAAGGTTGTTTTGGGGTACCAAACAGGGGTTCAGATGAATATTCTTTCCACACTACAAAAATCTGAAATCTAAATCTACAGCAGCTAGAAAAGATGGAAGATTAATCAAATTAATGTTCTAACACACATGATGTAAAGCAGCAAAGTCCCTAATTTTGGACTATTTTCATCTGCCAACAGAATGAAGAAAAAGTGATTTGAGAAGCAGACAAAATATCTGGTATTTAGTTACAATGTGAGGTTGAGAAGAAAGTCTCTCACTTTTGAAACTAATTAAGCTTCTACCTCATTCAAAGTCACATCAAGAAAAATAATTTGTCTGTCCCCACCTTCATCCTTTTTTTCCCCTCCACTGACTCCAAGTCTATTCCTAAGTGTGCAAGGGAAGGACAAGTGAATGTAATCAGTTTTACAAATGAAATGCTTGTCAAATCCCTTTGTACTGCTACTCACCACATTTTTCTTCTTGAATACACAGAATGGAGTCTGGTCTATGAAGTATAGTCCCATTTGTGCACACGCAGTCTTCTCTTAAATGTTGGCAAGATGACTCTTCTTCAAAGAACCATTTGTTCTGACATGTTTTGACCGTACAAGATTGAGCACAAGGCTGATATTCCATCCCTTCAGGACAACTCAAAGCTGTAAGATAACAGAGTTTAAGGGTAATGCAATGCAATTCAACAGAATATACAATCATCAAGCACTCACTTAACTCTGTTTTTCTCATATGAAATGGTACTAGATTCTTGAGGAAAATTTGGTCATCTGATCAATAACTATTGTGCAGTCAAAGTGAAGTCATTAAGTGCTTTAAAAGGTCATCAAGTTTTCTATACGGCTTAGATATGAAACCTCTATCCAAGAAACTGTCTATAAATGTTCCCCCCATCTACTGCTTTCCTTCTAATCTTGGATACATTCATTTTATTTCTACAAAACTTTTTACTCTTTCTATATTCAAGGTTATACAGTTCATATCTCACAATGCAAATCAAAATAGCTATGAGATCTCATTGTATACCTGAAATGATAGAAGGGCAAAATGATAAAGGCTGGAACAGCTGTGGGAAAACAGGGGCACAATGACAATGCTGGTGGAATTGTGAACTGATCCAACCATTTTGAAGAACAATCTGGAATTATGCCCAATGAGTTCTAAAACTGTGTATACCTTTAGACCCAGAAATATCACTATGAGGTTCATTTCTTTTTTTTTTTTTAACCCTTACCTTCCGTCTTGTAGTCAATACTGTGTATTGGCTATGAGGAAGAAGAGTGGTAAGGGTAGGCAATGGGGGTCAAGTGACTTGCCCAGGGTCACACAACTGGGAAGTGTCTATGGCCAGACAGACAGACAGACAGAGGCCTAGGACCTCCCATCTCTAATGAGGTTCATTTCTTAAGGTTACCAGGGAAAAAAAGAAAGAACCGATATATTCTAAAATGTTTATAGCAGCGCTCTTTTTGGTGGTAAAGTGGAAACTGAGAGAATGTCCATCAATTGGGGAATGGATAAACAAGTTGTGGCATATGATTATAATGGAATACTCCTAAGACATAAAAAATGATGATCAGGTTAATTTAAAAAAAACATGGAAAGACCTACATGAAATTATGAGAAACAATTCAAGCAGGACTGAGAGAAAATGATTTGTATGTCTACCACCAGAGGAAGAACTAATAAATAGAAACTAGCAAGACAAGGTCTTATATATACATATATCTTTTTGGCAAATTATATACACATGTCTTTTTGTCAAATGTTGCCTTCTCTAGTGTGGGGGAAGGAAGGAGGAAGGGAGATACCTGGGTACTTTAATGTAACAAAAAAAACCCTAAATTTTTTAAAAGATCAGTAAGTTGTACATCTAAAACCCTCTTCTAGATTCTAGGAACAGCAAGGAAATCATGAAATAGTCCCTGCTCTTAAAAACCATCCATTCAACTGATAATCATTCTATTGATTTTAAAAAATCAATTTAAATTCTTGTAAAGGTGGAATCAAATTTTCATTGAGATAAAGTTGTCTGATTGAGAGCCAGTATAGTATAGTACAAAGGTGCCAGCCACACCATTCATTGGCCATGTGCTGTAACATAACACTCATGAGTGTAGCCTGAAAGAGATTAGAAAGTCAAAAATAATTAGCAAAATAAATAAAAATATAATAAGACATAATTATCATATTTTAAAAACAAGTCAATATAGGACCTTCTCTGATTTAGTGGTCGATATATCTATTTGAGTTTGACACCACTTTTATAGTGGATAGAGACTAGCCTTATATCCAGCAAGACCAGATGCCAGGTTTCTCCTAAGATATATAATGACTGTGACCCAAAGCAAATCACTGAACCTCTGAGACTCAGTTTTTGTTTTTTCATTTGTTAAATGGGGATAATAATAGCATCTTCTTCAAAAAGTTGTTGTGAAGTTTAAATGTGATAAGACCAATACAGTGCTTTGCAAATTGTCAAGCACTATATGAATACTTGCTATTATTACTTTTATTATTACCATGATCATTCTAATTATTTACTGACAATACTCTATTACCCTGTCTTGTATCATTTTGTTGTGGTTTTTTTCAAGGCAGAGAGCTGGACCTAGGCTGTTGGAGAATGTCAGTGGAACAGATCCAGTCAAATTGGAAAGGTTTCTGTAAGTTTAGAGACAATAAACACCAGATTGCCATCAAAGTAATCCATTTTTAGCTACAGTAGTTTCTAAATACTATCTTCTAAGTCACTGAAGAGTTGCAATCCAGATCGCTAGAGAGTATATCCACATTAATGGAGTTAATAAAATTACAAATACTTGAAGTTTCAGAGTTCAAATATGTATATTCTCTGTTTTTTAAATGAAGCATCACAAAGAGATCAAGCACCAAAAATGAACTGAACATCTAGTCCATTTCCAGATGAAGTTAAGTTGAAAGAGACTTCAACTTCTGACAGTTGTAAAAGAAAAAAATCATTCTTAGCTATTGTTCTAGTTTTTTTCTAAATAAAATCTGAATAGCAAGCATCAAAAGTAATTTGCATCTAACTGGAAAGAAGTTCCTCAGAATGCCTGCTAAATGGTGATCAGAGTAGACACACTTAAGATATGCTTTAGGATTACAATGAATTTTTTTTTTAAGGGAGAAAGATTCTTGCAAGCACTTTTAAGTTTAAAACTTCCATTTCAAAAGAAAAAATTTAACCTTATTGCATAGTACACTGAATAAAATCATCGATACTGTATTTTATAGTTTTTGTTGATTAGCTGACAAAACTAGATTTTTTAAAAAAATATTTTTCTTCAACAATATGTAAAAACAATTTTAAACTGTTTTTTTTTTTATTTTAGCTAATTTTCTTCTCATTCTTCCCTTCCTTCAATTGCCCAAGATGGCAAAAAATGTGATGTAGGCTTTATATGTGTAACAATGTATAAATCATTTTTCTATAACGGTCATTTTGAAGAGGAGTTGATGTAGGTGTTTTTTGTAGCACTATAGTATTCCATTACCATCACCGAACATCCTTGTTCAGCCATTCTCCAGTTAATGGACATCCCTTCAATTTCCAATTCTTTGCCACCACAAAAAGAGCAGCTATAAATATTTGGTATAAATAGGTCTTTTCCCATTTGATCTCTCTGAGACACAGACCTAGCAGAGGTATTGCGGGATCAAATCCTTTGGGCATAATTCCAAATATCAGTCAGATTTTTTTAAAGTATTTTTTAAGTTTTTATTCTAAAATGGTATATTATTTTAGAAATATCACCCAATTCAGGAAAGCATTTCTATGGGCCAAACACATGTTTGGAGAATTACTCTGTGTCCTGATTACTTACAACAATAATCTGATGTTCTCCACTGAATACAGATATCATATTTGTTGCACAAAGCTACGTAGGCAGACAATACATCACATTCATACTTCCAAAAATATGTATAGTTGATCCACATCTTCTCACAAAACTCCTCTGGCAAAACCTAGAGATGGGAGGTTGGGGAAGGGAGGGAAGGCAGACACTTTAGTTCATCCTACAGAGGACCCTAATCATCCCACAGTTGCTTTGAGTTCCAAGCATGAATTGCAAATAAAAATCCATTATCAATTCTCTTACTGTAGGTATTCCTAAACCTGGAGGCCATGAATTTGTTGTTCTTAGTTACTCTAATCCTCTCTAACTACTTAAATCCAGGGTCCTGGATCTTAACTAAACTTACAACTAAACCCCCCTTTGTTGGATTTAAGGGAAGGGTCTGGGTAAGGCTTTTCTAGGGCCAGGTAAGGTCTTAGATCCAAAAAGGATCCAGACTCTATCTCAATCACTGAAAATGGATCAGGTTCACCAGAAACTGCCTCAATGAAATATAGCAATGAAATACAGCAATCAGGAAAGGACAAGATTAGCCACAATGGAAATTTGCAGCCAACACCTTCCAGAGATTCTCCAGAGAGCCAGCTAACAGCCTTGGTCCCAACATAACCTCCTTCCAAGTTCCAGAGTCTTCCTGTTGGTCTCATGCCACTTCTCTCTACAAACTTACGTATTTTCCTTATAACATGGGCAAGATACCTATTGCCTAGGTCATTTCACATATATTCATTATCCTGCTAGGAAAGAGACGGTAAAAAGAAAGTGGGTCTAAATAAATGGTTTTTATGACATTACAACTTTTTCTAGTTCTATCTTCTCTAGACACTAATTGATTGTGATTTGCTGTGTAGCTCCTGAATTAAACGTGGTATAATTAAATCTTGCTATGAAATATCCTGCAGAAATGAATGTCAATATCAAACTTATGTGAGTAAATATTTTAACTTTGTCAGGTCTGAGCATAATTCATGTTTTCATCCCTTCTAACATCTACAGGATACTTCATTAGTCTAGAAAATATAAACCTGCACAATTTGGCCCTTCTCTTCTTTAATCCCTCTTCTATTTTTCTTTTTTTTTTCCTATCACAGTATTCCCATTACTTTTCATTTCACCATATACTGTTATTCTTCCTTCATGGTCCATATTTTTCCTAACCTGGATTCTATAATCTTTTTGGTTTTATTTCCAATCTTCCATTTGATTTTCAGATTTCAAATTCGTTTTTCATTACTCTTTAATCTGATATTATTTTTAAGATGAAATATGCTGTTTATATGAATTTATATGTGAACTTATACAAACTTAAGCAATTAGAGACTTAGAAACTTTAGTATACTACACATGTGACAAAGGTGGTGGTGGAGGCAATTAAATATTAGCCTTGTTCAAAATTCCTAAATGCAATGATGGATCCATCATCTTACTGATGAGATATTAGTTCAGTGATTCAAACTGTAGCCCATCTTCCCCTTTTCATTCTGGGCTATTCTTATTTCCCTTAAGTCTACCCCTAAGCCCCCCATACAAGGTGAAATGATGGAGACCTTCTTTTAGGATTTTTTCTTTTAGGATTTTTAATATTATGTAGGTGCTGCTCCAGCACTCAGGCTGCTCAAGCTTATTCTGGATTTTGTTCTAGATTTTTATTTCAATTTGGGTCCCAATTTATGATTTTGTTGATGGATAGATGTACATATATTGGTATATGTAAATCCCAGAAAAGCAATTCCCTGTACCAAAGTAGATTCAGTAACTTCTCCACAACTTAATATCTTGAGGCATTTCTTATGACTTTGTCTAACACTATAATTTCCAGAGAAGCTGCTGACCACCAAAGGTAGAGAGTTTCTTTCTTGGGAATTATCAGTATTAATAGATCCATTTCCTTACACTTGAGTTTCTCAATCCTGTTTTGTTTATTTGTATGTATGTGTGTCATGGATCCCTTTGGTGAACCAATGCAACCTATGAAGTCCTAAAGATGATTTATTTTATTCATAATTGAAGGAAATTCTAGATTTCAGCAAAAGGTTAAAGAAATTAAAAGCGTATTTTTCCCCATCTAAATTCATGGCTCTTTGAAATCTGTCCACAGATTTCTTTTTTTAAACTCAGGTTAAAAACCCTTGCTTTATACAAAGAATAGACCCTCTGGGATAGTTTAGAAATTATCCTGACAGAAACAGAGATGAACACAATTATTTCCCTATTTTAGCCCTAAAAGTCTATAATGCATACTTAAATGAACTAGATGCCTTCTAGCATTCTTCTAGCACTATCTCCCCCTTCACCTCTGTTTCACATTAAGAAGTATTCTTTCTCCTCAACCTAACAAACCCTTACACATGTTCAAATGATTCTATTTCTTCCTTTCTTCCACAATAAAGTCCATCCTCTAACACTCTTCTTTCTCTATTACTGTTTAGTTCACTTTATACTGTTTCTCTATTTCCTAAAAATGTACTCATGTGTTTGCCATCCTCAAAAAACCCTCACTTGATCCATCCATCCTGCTAGCTAGTTATCTTTTTATATCTCTCCTCCATTTTATGGCTAAATTTGAGAAGACCTCCACTTCCTCTTAATTCTTTTCAGGCTGCCTTCTAGCCTCACCATTTAATTGAAACTGCTCTTTCCAAAAACTACCAGTCATCTCTTAATTACCAAACTTAATGGCCTTTTCTCAATTCTCATCATTCTTGACCTCTCTGCAGCCTTTGGCACTATTGTTGATCATCCTCTTAGCCTTTATACTCTCTCTATGTTTTTCTGTTTCCCTCCTACCCATCTGATGACTCTTTCTCTGACTCCTTTTATGAACTTTTATCTAAATTGCATGGAATAACAATGGGGATCCCCCAAGGTTCTCTCCTGGGGGGTCTCTCCATATGAATTTACATGACGATCTTATCAATTCACATGGTATACACACATATCAACCTTTAGATTTATGTCTATGTATCTATTATATATACATATATATGTATGTATATGTATATAATGATTCTCTACTTGGCTATTGCAAACTCTCCCAATCTCTAGATTTGGACATCTATCTATCTATCTATCTATCTATCTATCTATCTATCTATCATCTATCTGCCTATCTATGATACTTTAATTATGCATTGCAAAATCTCCCAACCTTTAGACCTGGACATTTTCAACTGTCCAGTGGAACATCTTGAACTGGATATGCCATTAGTATCATAAACCCAAACTGTCCAAAATTGAACTCATTATCTTTTCTTCTAAACCCTCCCATATTACTCTCAAAGACACCACCATTCTCCCAGTAACTCAGGCTTGTATCTTAGCTATCCTTTCGAACCCCTCATTCTCTTTCATCCTCCATATCCAACCAGGGCTCATGTCCTGTAATTCTTTCCTTTGTATAAGCCCCTTCCTCAACTTGGACACCACTTTAGTGTGGGCCTTCATCACCTCATGTGTGGATAATTGCAGGATCTTTCTATTTCTATTCAGAGAGACTCTTTTCTTGAGTCCAGTGGGTCCCTATTACATCCAGGATGGATATATAAAATCCTCTGTTTGGCTTGTCAAGCCCTTATGACTTTGTTTCTTCCTACCTTTTCCATCTGCCTACCTCCCCTGCACAACCTAATCTGCAGTCCCGTGACACTGATCTCTCTTTTATTTCTTGCAAAATACACTGGCTCCCAATTCCAAGTGTTTTCACTGGATGTCCCCCATACCAGAAATAATCTTCCATCTCATCTCTGCCTCCTCTCTTCTCTGGGTTCTTTCAAGTTTCAGCTAATACTCCCCACCCACCCCACTCCTCATATAAGAAGCCTTTGCCATCCCCATTAAACCCTGGATTTCTTGACATTAGGGAATATTTATTTCTTGTCTTTCCTTGTTTACTCAGGGCTTATCACAGAGCTCAACAAACAGTAATTGCTTAATAAACGCTGATTGACTTGATTGATTGGATTTTAAGTGAGGTCCTAGATGAGATAGAATATTTCTGATTTCTATAGGAAATCGGCATCTATAAAGGAATATATCAGTTGCTATTCTAAAAAAACTATGATAGGTTTATAGTTTATTGTCATTTTTTAACCAACTTACTTTTTTATGGCATGGAATGAAAGCTGTTTTGTTTAGTAGCTCTACACAGTGACTACAATCATCTTCCGTACAATTTTTAACAGGTCTTCTTGTTGTAACATCAAATAATTTGTCAAGTTCCCAGCTTTCAATGAACAATCCGATATCATCCATATTTGTAATGATGGTGCCATTTTGCATCCTTAGATCATCATCTGGGTCATCATTGCAAACACCTGAAAAAAGGATGTCACATTTACTGGGGGGAAAATCATGCCAAAAAAGGATATGAACATCATGAATATGACCAAATCCCAATAAATGTGTTTTTAATGGACTTCATAAGATGAATATGGTCCCATGTAGATAGAACACTCATAACATCTTAGAATTCTACAAACCAGAAAATATAAAGGAGAAAGATAACTTAGCACTTAAAGAAGTGTCCATGAAAATCCAGATGGAATAAGGGGGAAAAATGACCTTGTTATCACAAATTATAAATTTCTATAGGCTGGAAAATACATATATCTACCTTTGCCAGTCTCCCCTCTTACATCCACTACCTGTGTGTGCCATGGTAGGTCATTTAACTTTTCCAGGTCTCAGTTTCCTTCTTTGTAAAGCAGAGGGTTGAATTAGATGCCCTCTAAGATTCTTTCTATTTCTATTCAGAAGAAGGAGAAGGAAGAGAGGGAAGAGAAGGAAGAGAAAGAGGAGAAGGAAAAGGGGAAAGAGGAGAAGGGAAAAAAGGAGAAAGAAACAAAGAAAGAATGGACAATTGGGATTTGACCCCAGATTCACTGCACTTTCCACTTTACTTCCTTGCCTCCTTATTTGGTCTGGATTCATGATGTCATTGGTTTGGGGGAATTCCAATATGGAAATCCTCTCCTCTGATGCAGAGAGACATTATTTTTTTTCAACTTATAGATCAAATGAGTGATTTGAGAGCAAAAGTTTAAATGACTTGTCCATGGACAAACAATGGTAAGCTGTCACTTTTAAAATCAGAAAATCAGAGGAGAGGAGTCAATATTCATCTAAATTTAAGAAATAGATAAGGACTTTACATCTATAAAGTACTATATGCCTGGTAATATAGAATATTCTAAAATGGGTGAAACATAGTCCCTGGCCTCAAGAAGTTTCAAGTATGATAGATAGGGAGAAGGGGAAGTAAGCACAAATACAAATATATAACAAATGTAACTTTAGTAAAGTGAAAAAAAGTTGAGATTTAAGAAGCAATTCTCACCACAAAGTCCTTCTGTGCTGTAATTAGCAATTGATGAAAAGTCATAGTGAATATCTATGATTCCTGTAACATGAGCCCATCGTATTCGAAATCTTCCTGGAGTGTTAACAACATACATAGCACCAGTATCCTCAATTGATAGGCCATTCTCTGAGAATGGTAATGGAACCACGATAGAATCCACTTCTACCTAAAATATTCCCAAAATGCTTTATGAGTAAAATGGAACTGGTTAGATATACAATCAGTCTAAAAAAGACTTCCCATTGCTTTTATCTTATCAATCAACTTTTAAATTTCACTTTGGTTTCTTGAAGTTCCATGACTCTTGACTGTACTACAACATCAGAAAACATTTTACAATAAAAAGATGAACTTTTTCTCCCCACTAAGAAGTTTGAAAAAATGTGAAGGAAGGTAGCCTAACACTACTGGATCTTAAACTGTACTATAAAGCAGTGATCATCAAAACAATATGGCACTAGCTAAGAGACAGAAGGGAGGATCAATTGAATAGACTTGGGGTAAGTGACCTCAGCAGGACATTCTATGTTAAACCCAAAGATCCCAGCTTTGGGGACAAAAATGCACCATTTGACAAAAACTATTAGGAAAATTGGAAAACAGTGTGGGAGAGTAGATCAACATCTCACACCCTACATCAAGATAAACTCAGAATGGGTGAATGACTTGAATATAAAGAAGGAAACTCTAAGTAAATTAGGTGAACGTGGAATAGTATACTTGTCAGATCTTTGGGAAAGTAAAGATTTTAAGACCAAGCAAGAGTTAGAAAAATTATGAAATGTAAAATAAATAATTTTGATTACATTAAATTAAAAAATGTTTTGTATAAACAAAACCAATGCAACCAAAATTAGAATGGAAGCAACAAATTGGGGGGAAATATTCATAACAAAAACCTCTGACAAAGGTCTAAGTACTCAAATTTATAAGGAATTATATCAATTATACAAAAAATCAAGCCATTCTCCAATTGATAAATGGGCAAGGGACATGAATAGGCCATTTTCAGATAAAGAAATCAAAACTATTAATAAGCATATGAAAGTGTTCTAAATCTTTTATAATCAGAGAAATGCAAATCAAAACAACTCTGAGGTATCACCTCACACCTAGCAGACTGGCTAACATGACAGCAAAAGAAAGTAATGAATGTTGGAGGGGATGTGGCAAAATTGGGACATTAATACATTGCTGGTGGAGTTGTGAATTGATCCAACCATTCTGGATGGAAATTTGTAACTATGCCCAAAGGGTGATAAAAGACTGCCTGCCCTTTGATCCAGCCATAGCATTGCTGGGTTTGTACCCCAAAGAGATAATAAGGAAGAAGACTTGTACAAAAATATTCATAGCTGCTCTCTTTGTGATGACAAAAATTGGAAAATGAGGGATGCCCTCCAATTGGACTGAATAAATTGTGGCATATGTTCGTGATGGAATACTATTGTGCTCAAAGGAATAATAAATTGGAGGAATTCCATGTGAACTGAAATGACCTCCAGGAATTGATGCAGAGTGAAAGGAGCAGAACCAGGAGAACATTGTACACAGAGACGGATACACTGTGGTACAATTGAATGTAATAGACTTCTCTACTAGCAGCAATGCAATGACCCAGGACAATTCTGAGAGACTTTTGAGAAAGAATACTATCCAGATTTCAGAGGAAGAATTGTGGGAATAGAAACACAAAAGAAAAACATCTACTTGAGTACATGGGTTGATGGAGATATGATTGGGGATGTAGGCTCTAAACAATCACCCTAGTGGAAATATATATAATAGGGAAATGGATCTTGATCAATGACACATGTAAAACCCAGTGGAACTGCACATGAGCTATGGCGATGGGGTGGGAGAAGGGGAGGGAAAGAACATGAATCTTGTAACCATGGAAAATATTCTAAATTAATTAATTAAATAAAATTTCAAAAAACAAGAAGTTTGAAGTTATCAAGCAAATTTTGCAATTTCCCAAAGACAATCTAAACCCCTTCCCTTCTAAATTTTATCATTTTATTTTCTGTCAAGTTACTTAAATAATGAATCTCTTATAGTCAAAAAATGTTCTCTATGAACTCACAAATGCTTAAAATTGTTATCAAAAGCATCTGGTTAAGATACTCGACATTACAACAAGCATTAAATTAGTGCTATTTACCGGTCTCTGTTGCATACTTTTTAAAAAGTAGTATGGAAAGGGAATTGAATCACATGTCTGAAAACCTGTTTTTTAAGTACCAATAATGATCAGTGTGAGGTCATGACCAACTAGCACATAGGCACTGAGATCCTTTTTAGTTCTGAAATTCGATGGAGCTCCAAATTTTTATTTGTATATATTGTGTGAATACAAATATAAAATTCTCAGTTTAAAGTAGTAAGAAAGAAAATCACTAACAATAAACAGTCTGAGTTATGGAATAATCAATATGATATGTATAGCTTATTACCCTCATAAATATAAAATCATTAGAATGAATCAAATTCTCACAAAATAATCCCTTGCAGAAGAAGTAATCAATAAAAACAAGCAAGTATTGTTAAGAACAAATGGTTTCAGGCCAAGCTCATTATGTTTGATCACTTTTAGTGGCAGGATCTTTAGATTTGGAACTCAAAAAGAACTTAAATACCATCTAATTCTACCTTCTTCATTTATGAATGAGAAAACTGAAGCCAAGTGACTTGCCTAGGGATACTTATAAAATATGAAACAGATGGGATTTGAACCCAGATTTTCTCATTCAAAATTGAATACTCCTTCTTCTATGCCATATTAGTTCAAATAAATTAGGGAAATGCCATTAGCAAAGAAAGGCATATTTCACCAAGACTATTGCCAAAGCTCACCACTACACCTTTGTTTACAAGATAGTGAAATGTGAACTGGATATGGATGAGTGTGAATAAGTCAATGGACCAGACTCAAAGAATGGACTGATTATCAATCTGTAGAGAGGTTTTTAGGGAAATGCTTTGGGTATGTTTGAAATATTTTAATAATACTTATGAAGAAACAGATGTCAGTTGGTAAATACTTACTAAGCACTTTCTTTATGCCAGACACTGTGTTAAAAGCTGGGAATAAAAAAATTAATCTTTCTCACACACAAAAAAAAAATATATATATATACTGTTTGGAGAATGACTTTGTATGTCCATCTCCAGAGAAAGAACTGATAAATAGAAATGAGTAGGACATTGTTTTATGTATACGCATATCTTTTTGTCAAATTATGCCTTCTCTAATGGGAGGAGAGAAGGGAGGAAAGGAGTTAACTGGGTATTTCAATTGAACAAACAAACAAATTAAATCATCAATTAAATTTAAAAAGAGAATGGTCTCTAGTCTCAAAGAACTCATAGTCTAACGGGAGAGACATTATACAAATAACAGTGTATTGGTAGAATACATTTTAGATACTCAACCAAGGAAAGACATTAAGGGAAATCAAGAAAGGGATTTTAAGGAGATGGGATTTCTTCTACAAGGAATAGCAAGGCGGCCAGTGTCTGTGGTTTGCCAAATCCTTGAGGAGAGAGGGAATGGGAATAACATGTAAGAAGGCTAGGAAGTTAAGTGTGACACAAAGCTGAGACTAGCTAATATGTACACTGAGAGTATCACAAAAGGTCTCAACTGTAGAATAATGGCTAGAATGTCAGATTGAAGTTAATAAGAAGAAATATATATTCTTACACTTAAATTTTTAAAAATAGCTATGTGAATATAAGAATTAAGATTTGACTAAAAAAGTAATTTATGTTTAAAAGGTCTTGGTTTGTGGTAGGTGCCAAAAAAAAAAAGCAAATAAAATCATGTTTTATTTAGAGATTACCCATGTTTAAAGAAGTGATAGTCTTAGGTTTGTTTTTTTTTTTAATAGTCCTACTTTTTTCTGCTTGATCAAACTATGTCTTAAGTTCTGGCCATTGCATTTTTTAATAACAAATTTGTTTTTTTTCAGATTATATTTCAATACAATTTTAATATTTATTTTCTGATATTTGCAGCCTATGTTCTTTCTTTCTCCCATCCCTTCTAACATGATATAGGTTTTACGTATATTATCACAAAAATATATTTCCATTTTAATTGTATTGTAAAAGAAGACACATATAGCTTTCTGGCCATTGCATTTTAATGATATTGATGAGCTAAAACAAACTACAAGAAGGTCCACAAAGATGGTGTAAGGACTTAAAACCAAGCTAACTGCAAATTGGTTGAAAGAGCCAGAGATGATATACAAGGAGAACATACACTGAAACATACAAAGTCTTCAAATTTTTGTAGCATTATATGGAAGAAGGGTAAGGGTTGTCCTTTTTTGGTTCTAAAAGCAGAAATCCTTCTAGTACATGGAAGTTACAAGAACACTGATTTTGAATGAATATAAGCAAACATTTCCTGAAATCAGAACTTTCCAAATATGGACATCTCCCTACTGCTAGAGGTCTTTAAAAGCTAAATATCCACTTCCTGAAGATATGCAATAATGATTTATTTCTTTGGTTAAGGACTGGCTTAGAGCATTTTTGAACTTCTTCCCAATTCCAAATGTATGATTCTTTCATGCCATCCTTGGCAAATATCACTGATAAAAGATTTTGTACATATGTGTGTTTATGTATATATACATACAATAACTTTCTGATAAGTTATAAATGTATTGCCATTTTAATTTGACCCAATGGATATCTAGCAGGTTATGCATGGAACTTTTTTGAAAAACTGGTCAAAATAAAAAAGGTTAAAAAAAATCTAGTCTTTAGCTTCATTAAGCTTATTTTCTAATAGATGAGAGAGAAAGAGATAATATTGATAAATTGATAAATTGAAATTTGGCATCTCTATTCTCAAAAGTTTTCATTTTAATCCTAACTTTAACACACATGAGTGTGTGTGTGTGTGTGTGTGTGTGTGTGCATGTGTATAAAATGGTTAAGGACCTCTGAAGTAAAAGGTAAAATGTGGTGAAATGGAAAACGAGTTGAGTTTGGAATGAAGAAAACGTTAGTTCAAATCCCACCTCCAACATTTACTAGTTGTACTTTTTAACAAAAGTCTCTAAGCTTTAGATTTCTTATCTGTAAAAAAAAGGGGGGGTAGACTATTGCAATTACTTCACAGGAGTATAGTGAAATTCAAATAAAATAATATATTTAAAAGCATGTTATAAACTTTAAGGTTTTATATAAATGCTAGTTATTATAAATGAAAAATATTAATTAAAATTGCTAACTTGGTCATGAATAAAATTATTTTAGATACCTTAGTAACACTGAAATTTACAAAAAGTATAGTCTCTTAATTGGAAAAACTGTGAATTTTATGACCTTATACACTAGAGCAATTTTCCTATTACAATTTATTAAGTACTTCCTTACCTTTCTTGTTATTCTGTTGATAAGTATGTTATGTGTGAGCAGTGTTATATTTAATTTCTTAAAACAAAGTCCCGATGTCTTTGCATGTGAAACCTTTGAGGAGAGACATATACAAAAAATTGAAACTTTATGATTTCATACATAATAATGTCTATAAGTAGAATACATGAAAATTTTAGATAACACTCACTAGCTTTCTTTTGGAATGTCCAATCTGAAAAAATACAAAAATATATTGTCAAAAGAATATATTACTAATCACTGTTTTCCATAAATATTAAATGCCTCTAAAATCACTTAAGTGTAACTGCTTAGGAGTAAAATAACAGAGAAAGGAAAGTGTTTGCCTAGATAATCTCTTGAGAATTTTCTCACTCTAGTTTTGACATAGAGAATAGTCAAATTGAAGCACTATTAAAAAAAAAAAAAGCTCTACTGATATTAGTCCTAAGGAACAAATGATAAACAACACTCTTCTCTCAGTAGAATTCTGGGAAACAATGGCTGAAGAATGTTGTTTATACTTCACAAAATGGCTGATATCTTAGATGGTTTGACTTAATTGTTTTTCTTTGTTAGAGAATTCATTGGGAAGAAGTATATTGGAAAATATGATTACAATAAAAAGCATAAATAAAACAAAGATAAAAGTCACTCCAACTAGAGTGAATACTGACTTACATGATTACTGGGGCATTTCTCAATATGAGCGATTATGATTTCCCCAGGAATCTGGACTAGGATATAGGAAGCCATACTATATAATGCTGCACTATTTCCATCAAATGTTATAATGCTTAGTTCTGACAACATTGAACATCGACCTAAAAAATAAAAAGGTATATTTAGCAATCAAATTTATAATTATTTTATGCTTTTATCCCTTTTCCCAAAGAAACTAATGCTAATTATTCCAAATAGTTTGATTGTGCCAGCTGTGAAGGAAGTAATTTTGAGACCTTACTTACTTGGGATTCCAATTTTCCACTACTTAATAAAATCTATAGCTAACTTTAAAAAAACTAAAAATGAAAAAAGTTTTAATGGAATTACTTTCAGCAAAAGATTGAGAAGTAATATAATTCAAGAGAAAGCTCTTTACTTATACTGGGAAGTTGTTTCTGAGAAATGCTAAAAAAAAACTTATCTGATTCAATTTGTATTTTCAACTTAGTGTTAAAGGGCTCACTCCTTAATGTGGTCTTTCAGTGAATGCTTTTTTTTAAAAATAAATCTTATTGACATCTTTTTTTCCCCTTT
Organism: Monodelphis domestica; assembly: GCF_027887165.1. Lineage (NCBI taxonomy): Eukaryota > Metazoa > Chordata > Mammalia > Didelphimorphia > Didelphidae > Monodelphis > Monodelphis domestica. The sequence goes on along the minus strand of NC_077231.1, from coordinate 59,729,438 downwards.
CCATCATCTAAATTTTTCCTGACATCTTTTGTTTTAATATCATTTAAATTTTCACTGTATGACTCCCCCCATTCCTGAAGAGCTATTTCACATAACAAATAATGTTTTCAGGAAAAAAAAGTGAAAAAGAAAAATCAGCAAAACACATCAATAAATACATAGGAAAAAAAAAATCTCAAGACTTAAGCAATTTTTTTCCCACCTATGGACCTTCCACTTCAGCTACAGAGTGGGGAAAGGAATATTCTCATCCCTTTAATAAATCATTTTTAAAAGAATTACTCTCTAATTTTCTCATTTGTAAACTAATCTTTTTTTTCTGATCCAATTACTGTTAATGGTTAGGTCTCAGACCATTCTTTCAATGACCACAATGAACCATCTCAAATTCTGAACACTATGTCTAGACTTACAAGGGCATTCCCACTCGGGACAGCAGGTATCATTGTTCACTTGAACAGGCATTCCTCGAAAACCACAGTCAGGTATGGTTGTGTCCTTTGGACAATTGCTTGATAGGTTGAACAATACCCATTCCTTATTAATACATACATATTGGTAACAAGTAAATGTAGGTTCCATATATTCTGGCTGTTGGTAAAAAAAAAATTGAAATTGTTTTTATTTCAAGGCAAATATGATATTTTTACATAGCAATTCAATTACAAAATATTAAGTGCCTACTGTGTGCAAGGCATTGAGATAAGCACTGGGGATACAAAGAAATAATTCTTGCCCTCAAGAAGTATACACTTTACTAACAAAGGAAATACAACACTACAAAAACAAATAAATACAAACTATGTGAAACATAAAAGCATGTAATATTGAAAGTGAAAAAATGGTGGTTGGGGGAGCAGCTGGGTTTCAGGGGATAGAGAACCAGGTTTGGATATAGGAGGACCTGTGTTCAAATAGAAACTTAACACTTCCTAGGTGAGTGACCCTGGGCAAGTCACTTAACACCCATTGCCTAGCCTTACCACTCTTCTGCCTTGGATCCAATACAAAATATTGACTCTACTATAGAAGTAATGGTTTTAAAAAAGGAAGGCATATTCATATATTAGGGGATAATACTGGCTAACATTTATATAGTACTATAGGGTATGCAAAGAGCTTTATATCAATTATCTCATTTTAAGGATCTATGAAGCAGGTAGAGAATGAACCATTTTTAAAGGAATCTAATGTTTCTATGATATGAAAATGAGGAAAGAGAATTCCAGACTTAGGAAACTATTTGTAGGAAGGCCAGGAGGAGGGAGGTGGAATATCATCTTCAGAGATCATAAATTAGACCAAGTTGACTAGAAGAGAGAAAACGTAAAGAAAGAAATATGAAATAAGACCAGGAGAGGTGGACTGCTTTAAATGAGAGATTTTAGTACTTTATATTTTATCCTAGGGGTATTAAGAAGCAATCTAAGATTTCTGAGTAGTGATGAAACACATTTCAGGTATTTTTGTCTTTCCTGCATCTTGGACTGGCAGATGAATAGATAATGAATTGGAGAAGGCAGAAAGAGGAGGCAGGGAAGTCAAGTAGGAGGCTAGTGTAAGAAGCAATCAGATCCCAAGGTTGTATCAGTAGAGAAAAAGAGTTAAAAAGATGTTGTGGAAGTAAGAAAAAACTTGGCCACTGAGTACATTTAGTAAGGGTTACAGTTGAGGGATAAAGGAAGAAGAAAGGATGGTGTGGAAATACAAATGTAAATATGCAAAAAAATCAATACAAATGAAAAGCAGCTGTGTAATTGGGACTCTTTCTCCAGCTTCAGAATTTTTATAGTAAACTGAGTCAATGATTTATGTGAATCTTAAAAATTCCCAGACCCTACTTCATAAGATTGGATTAAGACCATTCCCTATTTGGGCAGTGAACTCTACTTAGATCAGAAATGTGAGAACTCTACTTCACCTACTTAAGTCTGCCCTAGGGGAAGATAAAGTTGTAAACTCTTTTCTGAACAATGAAAAGTACTTAAACCCATACTTACAATAAGGCAAAGAGTTCTTAAGATAAGTACCTATAAAGGTCAAGCAACCTGTGAATTTACAAGGAACAAAGAGCTGAGAAACTTACTCAGAGCTTTCCTGGTGTGAATTACTCAAAAATTTACACCTTATTAGGTGTGGACTAAGAATGGTCTGTCCTTTGAAAAATGTCTACTGTGATTGGTAGATGGAAGAACTTAGGGGAGGTGACATAGGAGAAAATTCCCTATATAAGGAGATGACAGGCTCTTAAAAAAAAGTCTCTAAGGAGGCTATTGGGAGAGAGCTCTGGAAACAGGCTCTTGGGACAGTCTCTTGAGGACAATCAGAAGAATCCCTCTCTGGAGAAGGATGGCTGGCTGAACTGGTGTCTATATTCTTGCTTGGACAGATCTTGTGGTGAGTGATTAAGGACTGACTGATCTCTCTCTCTTAAGACTCAGGTCTAGGCTATGTTGACTTAAGGCCCTTCATACTTATTCCTTTCTTACTCTTTCTCTCTTTCTTTAAGTTCCTCATTGTATTATTAATTAAATTCTCTATAAAACCCAGTTGACTTGGGTATATTCATAATTGATATTTCCCTGGTGACCGCCTTATATATTGATTTAAAAACAAGACACTGTAGTGAAAACATATTTTCTGTGGTCACAATTTACACATCCACTCTTTTATCTACAACAATTTAAGTCTTCCACATTTTAATGATTACATTTTATGGCTCCAACTATTTTAACTATTACATTTGCCAAAAGCAATGGTCTTTTTACTCCAGAAAAGTGAATACTGGCTTAACAAAGTAGCTCTTAGTTAGAATTACCCAGAATTGCCAAATTAGACAACTTCAGCCTGAGTTTTTGAGAATTCCTGTCTTTGTTTTCAGCAATCAGCTAGTAAATGCGAATCCTATGGCACTTTTTATCACATCATTTTGACATCTGAATAAATTTTAAAAGATTCTAAATAAAATATAAACTCCCACTAGGAAACTTGCTTATGCAATAATGAAAATTTTCAAATTCAGAAGTATGCTAGCATCAAAATAATAAGTTTCATAGATCATAGGATGACAAGAATACAGCTAGAAGGAAGTTTAGAGGTCACTTAAGCCCTTCATTAGATAAACATAGAAGCTGAGACACAAAGAAGTTAAAAGATTTGCCCAACAACATAGGAATTAAATGGCAAAAATGGGATTGTAACTCAAGATGTGTAAAAGCTGGAGCTATTTAGAGGGAAGAATTGAACTCAGAACTTTGGGAGTCTAGCTTGCTCCTGTTCAATACAAATGAATTTTAAATTGTATCTCAGAGTGCTAAACAGAAAAAACATAAATTCCATTCTATCTAATTTTTTTTAATTATAAAATTTGGAAATTATAAAAGCCATATCTATTTTAATATATTTTTTAAAAACTCTTACCTTCTCTCTTAGTATCAATTCTAAGACAGAAGAACAGTGAAGACTAGGCAATCAAGGTTAAGTGACTTGCCCAGGGTCATACAGATAGGAAGAGCCTGAGGCCAGATATGAGCCCAGGTCCTCCTGACTCAATATCTGGCATTTTATCCACTATGCTACCTTAGCTGCCCCTATTTTTAATATAATCTAAAAGGTTTAAATGTTCTTTGAATGACATCTGGGTCTATTTACCAGGATAGAGTCACATAGAGGATCTTGCTCATTGATTTCAAAGTTGACTTTTCACTTGAACAAATTTCACTAGTCACAAAAAACGGGGATTATTTGTGGGTATGAATTGCTTGTGTAAGATGTGTTACACAAATTTCCCTTCAAGCAACTGGAAATTCACAAATTAGCTGCTTAATCAGAGGATTCAAAAATAAAATTAACCCCTGTGGAATATATAAATGCCCATGATGTACATTTCTACTTTTCAGGAAGATTATAAGCCAGTTTATTTCCTCTTCTAAAATACTGCTCTGACAGCCTTCTTTGTTTGATGGCAACTCCAAATTCCCAAAGCCTAGCAGAACACAATCTCTGGCAGGTATCACAACTAGGAAATACTTTGTGGGTAGTCCCTGAAAACAAGATACTTTTCCTCTCAAAGGACTTGCCTAGATTAAATTCACATGGCCTCATTATTAAAGGATTAGAGAGCCTTGAACTCAGATCTTCCTAACTCCCAAACTAGCCAATAATTATTTCAATAGTTCATTTAAAATAGTCAGAGTGGTTTACTGTCTGAACAGTTTGTACTTTGGAACACCTTATTTTAACACTGTGACATGTTTTATTTTTCAACATCATTTAAAATGCAAATTCCATTTTGACAAATTTAAGAGCTGAAAAGTCTCACTCATTCAATGAAATAATTATTTCACCTATTAGTTACTTTAAAACATTATTATCCTAGGGGGTATATAATGAACTTAACCAGAAAATTTGGAATGAGTTAAGATAATACAAGCATTATCAGATAGGATGGACTCATTCATTTGGATTTTAAATAACAGAATATAAGAGAAAAAAGAAGTAGACAAATGTCCTTGGGAAAATTAGTTGGCAATATTGTGGGGGCAATGATTTAGACTATCATCTTACAACTTACACCTAAAAAAATTCCAATTGGATGAGTGACTTAAACATGAAGAAACATGCTATAAAATATGAAAGAATATGAAATAAAGTATTTATCTAAATTATAGAGGGAAGCTTTTTGAAGTTGAAAAATAGAAGAGACTAATTATAGGTATGATAAATATGATTGACTACATCATTTTTAAAAATATATATATAATTAAGAGAAAGTTAAAACTGGGAAAATATCTATGACAAATATTAGTTAAAATGTCATCTAAAAATATAAGGAACAATTAAGAAGTCATAGTGATAATTCACAGTCCACAGTAAGAGTGACCAAATGAAATAATAAGACAATTTTAAAAGAAGAAACTCACATTATCAGTAATCTTTTAAAAATATAAGACACTTCTGAGCTGTGTGACCATGGAAGTCACTTAACCTCCATTGCCTACCCCTTACCACTCTTATGCCTTGGAACCAATACACAGTATTGATTCTAAAATGGAAAGTAAGGGTTTTTTTAAATAATATAAAATAAATAAAAATAAAAAGATATTTAATCTTATTAATTATGAAACAGAATAAAATAAAACAAAGGGCAAAATAATTAAAAGTAACACAACTTAAGGAAGTCATCTGGCAGTCAAAATGATGTTATTATATATCATCAATAAATTATATATAACATAATCATATACTTTAACCCAGTGTTCTCATGGTTGGAATATACCCTGAAAATATTGTTAAAAAACAAAAAAGAAGCTGTCTTTTTCAAAGATTTTCATAATATTTTATAAAATTGATTTTTAAAAACTAGAAAGAACATACATATCTAACAAAAGGGAAATGGTGGTACTGTAATAGACTACTATAATAAAATTAATATCTCAAAATATGAAGAATAAAAATATACCTAGGGAAATCTTTAATAATGCAAATTTACAAAGACAGAACCTAATGAATGGACTATATGGACATCCTCGGCTTTTGAGGATTAATTTGACCTCATGTGGAGTAAAGTTATGTCAACAAGCAATTTTTTAAAAATAAACCTTTACTTTTCATCTTCGAATCAATATTGTGACTCCAAGACAGAAGATAAGAGTTTAAAAAAAAAGAAAGAAAGTGAGCCACAAGTAAACAAAAGAAGAGACACAGTCAGAGACTCTGATGCAGCAATAAAAAAGGATTTTTTTAACTGGTTGTTAAGATATATTACCACACATTCTGAAGCAGGTGTAGGAGCTTCCTCTTCTGGGCAGTCAGATGGGACATGTGGTTCAGGAGGCCCTGTGGAGAGCATCAACATAGAAATGGATTAAGTTATTATCTCTGTTGGCACAAGATAAGGTCAATTTGATAAGTTTAAAGAAATTGTCTTCATTGTTAATTATATCACAAGAGACTCCTTAGTGGTGGCAAAGTTGGATTTTGAGCCATTTTGTAGCACAACTCCTAAGACTGACTAAATTCCTTGGATGAATTTGTGGAATGTGTCATGGTTATTTCTAAAATGCATATTGGAATCTTGTGATGAAGGAAATAGTTCCTAGGCATGCCAAGGCTTGAATCATACCCTGGGTGGTCACCAACTGGTATTTTCAAGGAACTTTACATAGACAACAAAACTAGGAAATGTGCCACCATGATACCTCCAACAGTTTTATAACTGAGTCACTGGAGGTGTCCCATAAATATTCGAGGTTGGATAAATAGAGTAGATAAAGGGAATATATATATATATTTATATACACATATATGAAAGAGCAATGAATACACTTCACAACGCTGAAAAAGGGGAAGAGGTATTTTTCTCTTTTACCTAAGGATAAATCAGATGTCTACAAGTATCCCTTGTTTTGGAGTAGTTATTTTCTACAATTTTAAATTTAAAGAATTGATCAATTAAGCCATGATTTCCTCTTGCTGAGCCTTGGCCTTGAGCTGTATGTATTATTGTTGTTGTTCTTGTTGTTTTTATTATTATATGGTAGCATCTACTAGGCAACTCTAAAGTTTTTGATCATTTCAATCTATCACAGTAAACTCTTAGAAGAAAGTTCAAAGAGATTCCAGTGTTGAATAAAAGAAAATTTCAATAGTAAAGCAGTTAAGAAAAAAACTTGGGCAGGGGAGGCAAAGAGTAAGGAAGGGGGCCCAAGGTTAATTAAAAGCTGTAAAGCTCTATAAATGCTACAGAACACAGCCAGGAGATGGAGAATTACTCCTAGATAGCATGCTATTAGATTGCTATCCACTTAATTAATTGGATCATCCACTGAGAGCTGAAAGGGATTTTAATGTCCTCTAGCCTGGGGTTCTTAACCTTTTTGTTTATGTCATGGAGACCCTTTGGCAGACTGGTGATTCCTCTGAATTATGTTTTGAAATGCATAAAATAAAATATATTGAATTATAAAGGAACTCATTGATATCAAAATAAACCTATGTTTTCCCATCCAAGTGCTGAAACGATACAGAGATCCCTAGGGGGTACAGATACCCCATGTCAGGAACTGATGTTGTACACCAACCCTCTCATTTTATAGATGAGGAAATTGAAGATCATAGAATTTAAATGACTTGTGCAAGGTCATATAGCTTTCTACGTGGTAAAAGTAAGATTCAAACCATTGTCCTTTGACTTGAAATCCTGTGCTCATTCCACTCCACCATCTCAATCTTTATTTCATCTAAGAGGTTTCACTTAGGTCTTTTAATTTCCTTGTGAAAGTACATGGAAGTCCATGAGGAAATAAGATTCACTTTTATAGCCAGATGTGGTTTTAAAAATTAAATAATTATAATAGGAATAATAAAAATATATCTATTCTAGAACATCAAGTATATCTGACTTGGGAAACACATACAATATAATTAAACTATATATTCAAACTATAAACATATAATGGTTCAGTATAAACTGGATGTGTCTTTAAAGAACTCTAAAGAGAAAAGGAGAACTTAGGGCACTTCAAATAATGACTAGTCTTTGTCCTGCTGGTAAGGATGAAAGCAATAATCAAGGAACCTTAGTCATCCACTTTGAAGGTTTCATAACATTGATAATAATCCACTCCTGCCTCTGTACTGATTAAACCCACATCCTTTGATTCCAACACACGATAAACTCTAAACGCACTTGTAAACCATGCCTTGGTTTACAAGGATTGCCCATATGTCTAAAGCACGTTTACGGAGAACTTTACACATGTGATCTCTTGTATTTGGGGCAGAATGGCCTCTCTCAAGAAGAAATCTTTCTCCATCCATTCTGGAAGGCAATTTGGAACTATGCCCAAAGGGTTTTAAAAGGCTACCTGCTCTTTGATCTAGCCATAGCCCTGCTGGGTTTGTACCCCAAAGAGATCATAAGGAAAAAGATAGTAGTTATACCTGTGCCCACTGGCTGGGGAGGCTTGATTATAGCTTCTGTCACTGGCACAGGTATACCTAGAAAGAAACAAAGATTTGCTTTGTAAATGATAAATTTTGCAAGATGAGGTTCACCACAATTCAAACAATATAGAATTTTCCATCCTCTTATGAACATGGGGATCCCCTATAACTTCAAAAGATTTCCCCAAACGCAACATGGACAATTAATATTCTCTAATTAAAACAATAAAGGATATCTCTATGAACACAATTATGCTTTTAAATGAATTTATATTTTCTATACAACAGCTAAATTACATACTTGAAAACAATAACACATATATGAAGATGCTATTTTATAATAATAGCTCACATTCATATTGGCTGTCACAAAACCTTTTTAGTTCAGTTTTCAACTCTAATAGTTTAAAATTGCACTAAGACTTTTGATACACTTGGCATAGGTAAAATTTGCAAATGAGAAAGAGTATTTATTTATATGTGTGTATATGTATACATACACACATAGAATCTCATTTCATAAGTTACCATCAGAAGTAGAGCTAGAAACCTTAAGAGGCCATGCAGTTTAATTTCCTCATTTTACAAATGGAGAAACTGAGGCACAGATGGGTAAAATGATATGCCTAAGATCATAAAACTAGTGGAATAGTGGTTAGAGATGGCCTAAGATCATAAAACTAGTGGAATAGTGGTTAGAGATGGCCTAAGATCATAAAACTAGTGGAATAGTGGTTAGAGATGGCCATAGAGTCAAAAAGAAGTGGGTTCAAGTTTTGCTTCTGACATAGTAATTTAAGTCATTTAATCTATTGACATCCCCAAACAGTTCTCTAAGACATTAAGTTTCAGAGAAGGTGCCTACTTCCATAGGTTTCTAATTCTAATGAAATCACAGGTTCAGTCCCTATTTCTGTCCCCACACAACTTTTGACAGAAGTGGGATCTGAATCCAGGTTCTCTGAACATTGAAGCCATTGTACTTCCTCAAAATAAATTTATGAAGGGGACTCAGTGGATTGAGAGCCAGGCCTAGAGATGGGAGGTCCTAGGTTCAAAACTGGCCTCAGACACTTCCTAGCTTTGTGACCCTGGGCAAGTCACTTGACCCCCCATTGCCTAGCCCTTGCCACTCTTCTGCCTTGGAACCAATTCAGAGTACTGATTCCAAGATGGAAGGTAAGAGTTTAAAAATAAGTAAATAAATAAATTTATGAAATACATGCTGTTTATTTTACCTATTTTACAAATGAGGAAATGGAAGCTCAGAGAGGTTAAGGGATTTACCCAGGATTATATAACTAGTAAATTTCTAACAAGATTTTAATCATTTCTGCCTGACTGCAATCTAATCCAAAAATATCTATTAAGTGCCTACTATGTGCTAGACATCATATGAGGTAGTGGGTATACAAAGCTAAAAATGGAACCATCCCTGCTTCCCATTCTATCAGGGGAAACAATAGGCATGCAAACAGATATAACCAAGTCCAGTGCTTTCGTTTAGGCCATGCATGCTGCCTCTTAGTCTAGAGAAGTGTATCCGCTTTCATATTATACTAAGTTATGCTGCATAGATTTCCAAAGCTAAAGATCAGAATAGCAAAGCTTTATGGGTTCATGGATTTTTTAACTCATTACAATAATGGGTTTAATGGATTTTAATTTAATTTAATGGATCCTTGAACTCGTTACAGTAAAATTGCGGGCTCCCTAGGGTTCCTTGGCTTCCAAATTGAGAACCACTAATATAGGGTTCTTAGAGATCAAAAGATACTTTAGGAGGAAGGAGTAGTGGTGAGAAATTGTGCAAATAAAATGTACAAACATCAACCACAGAACCAAGAGAAAGGAATGGAATTATAAAAGATGATTGGCGGTGTGAAACTTATTAGTCACAACATGGAGGAACAAATGAATATTTCTACACAGAATAAAATGGAGCATCTACTTACAGTCTGCAGGATAAACACATTTAAGTGTGACTTCATCAAGGATCATGTTTCTAGGACAGTATGGCAAGCATCCTTCAACCCTTTAAATATTTATTTTAAAAAGGTATAAGTATCATTCTTGAAATCCAAAAAAATAGAATCATGAGTGAAAAAACATTTATTAAATTCCAACTCTGGGAAAAACCACTGTAACTTGTTTAACTGTGGTAGTATCTTCCAGTTTCCGTTACAGCCCTGATCAGACTCGGACACCTATTATACCTTTCCATGATAATTGCATCTCATGCCCTCTTCCCCTGAATTCCCACATTAATGACTTCAATGGTGTTCTCAATGCATTCCTGTCACTCAGTGCTATCTAAGGGTGTTTCTAGAACCTTTATGATAATGATATTAGGGTAACTTTTAAAAATCATGCTCAGGTACTACATAAACCGGTCCAACAAAAATGTTTATCTTTTTAACCATTTCCTTTTGCCTTAGTATCAGTTCTAAGACAGAAGAGCAACAAGGGCTAGACATTTGGGGTTAAGTGACTTGCCCAGGGTCCCACAGCTAAGAAGTGTCTAAATTCCCATTTGAACCCAAGTCCTCCTGACTTCAGGTCTGATGCTCTATCTACTGGGCTACCTGGCTTCCCCTCTTCAAATAAAATATTTATTAAGCACATTAATACATTCCAGATTGGACTACAAAGATAAAACTGAATGTGTCTGTCCTGAGGGGATTTATAGTCTATAGAGAAAAAAATGCATAGAAGAGAATACAAAATGTATACCTAGCAAATACAATGTAACTGTCGGTGGAGGGGGGTACTTTAGTTAAGTTTTGAGAGAAACAAAGAATCTCAGATATTTGAAGAGGAAAATGAGGGAAAACATCCCAGGCATGAGGGATAGCCCTTTAGGGGCAAAGAGAGAGGAGGTGCAATGTTATATGCGGGATTAGCACACAGAACATTGAGGGAACTGATGTATACTATGACTGGAAAGGTCCCCTGGCTCCAATCATGAAGTCCTTTAAATGACAAAAATGGCAAAATGTGTTTTGCTTAGAAACAACCGGAATTCGTGGAGCTTCTCTTTTTGTTTGTTTGTTTTAAACCCTTAACTTCTCTCTTAGAATCAATACAATGTATTGGTTCCAAGGAAGAAGAGTGGTAAGGGCTAGGCAATGGGGGTCAAATGACTTGCCTAGAGTCACACAGCTGGGAGTATCTGAGGCCACATTTGAACCCAGGACCTCCCATTGTAGAGCTTCTTAAGTCAGAAAAGTGATATGCTTGAACATGTGTTTTAGGACTATCAATTTGGTTGTTGAATGGAAAGTGAAGACGTAAGAGACAAAGTGGGGAGAACAATTAGAAGGTTATTTTCATATCCAGGGTAGAGGTTATTACGGACTGAAGTAGGGTGGTGAATGCATAAGTGGAGAGAGGGGACAGATTTGAGAAATGTTGTAGAGACAGAGTTTTCAATAACTAGGAAAACTGGAGGATGAATGAGAGGGAAATCAAAGGAGGCAGATTGCCAAACTGGGCGACTGGAAGAATGGTGGTGCCCTCAACAGAAATAGGTAAGTCTATAGGAAGGGTGGATTTGGGGAGAGCATAATGAGTCTGTTTTGGACATGTTTATTATAAAATCACACATACTGTCTATGAAACTCTGGGTAAGCCACTTAATCTCTCAGTGCCTTAGGCAATAGCTCTAAGACAACACTGTGTAGAGTAGGGGACAATCCACACTGGGAGGGAATGCATGTCCTCTTGGGGGGGGGGACAAGAGGTGGGTTCCCAATATCAGTAAAAGCAAAAGTCTAGTCATCTCTCCCCCCACAAATTCAAAACATCCATTTGGTAGCTGGTTACGTGAGTCAAGCTCAGGAGAGAGACTAGGTCTGGATGTATAGATCTATTTGTAAACCTGGAATAATCATACACTGCTATTCTCTACTAAGATACAGTCTCTATTTCTATTCAGTTTCTTCTGCATTAAAATATTGATTTCAATGCTGTGATTATCTCCAAGCTCTCTTAAAAGTGTAAATTGTTGCAATTCAATAATTAACTGGAGGACTTCCAGGTAAACATGGCAGTAGTCTAGCCTCAAGACTCATCTTCTCCTCAGCACCCACCAATATAGACTACCTCAAAAGACCAAAAAAACAAACAAACCCCAAATTCATAAGAAAGAAGGGACTCTAGAGTAGGGCGCAGCATTGAAGGTACATGGGATTTGGGCATTTCCATACTATAAGGGGGTGAAAAAGCTCCCACCAAAACATAAGTTGATCTACCTTCCCCCACCCCACCTGTGGAACAAGTCAGAGCCAGCACACACCAGAATCAGCGAATGAGCAAGGGGCACCTCTAGAGTGAGTAAGGGGCACCTCTAGGACCTTGGGAGCTGACTAAGACCACCAAAGACCTACCCCTGACAGCAGCTACACCTGAAACCCCAGCAGGCTGAAGAGTGCAGACTGTAGGCACTCACAGGAAGATAGCACAGAGAAGGGCAAAAACAGCAGAATCTGTAGCAATTTGAAAGATTGCCTCAGGTAAAATCCTTGCTCCTTAACTCCATACACAGAGAGCTTGCCCATCTCACTCAGATTGCTGACTAAAAAGGAAGGAAAAACCTCCACAGTGATGGCAAATTGTGCCCAGGAGCAACAACCTCCCTCCACAAAAAAATAACAAGAAGAGGGGGTTGACCCTGGAAAATTTTTATGGAGGAAACACCCAGGCTATAGAGGAAATTCAAATGAGGCCAAAACCTTCCCCCCAAAATGGAAATTGTCCACAAGCTCTTGAAGAATTTAAATTGGAGTTTATCAAAAAGACTGAAGCCTTCTGGCAAGAAAAGTGGGAAATAGTTCAAAGAAAAAAGAACAGTTTAAAGAACAAGAACTCCCAATTGGAAAAACAGTTGGAGGCCACAAAAAGCAGGATAGACCAAACTGAAAAGGAAAACCAGTCTTTAAAGACTAGAATTAGGCAACTACAAGACAATGATCTTGCAAAACAGCAAGAATTAATAAAGCAAAGTCAAAAGACTGACAAAATAGAAAAATCTCACTGAGAACATGACAGATTAGGAAAACAGAGCAAGCAGAGACAATTTGAGAATCATTGGCCTACCTGAAAAGCCAGAAACAAACAGAAATCTTGACATCATACTACAAGAAATCATCCAAGACAACTGCCCTGATGTTCTTGAACAAGGGGACAAAACAGACATTGAAAGAGTTCAAGTTCATAGAACACCCTCTACACTAAATCCTCAAAAGGCAACTCCCAGGAATGTAATGGCCAAATTAAAGAGCTTTCAAGCGAAGGAGAAAATTCTACAAGAAGCCAAAAAGAGACAATTCAGATATCAAGGAGCACCAAATAGGATTACACAAGATCTGTCAGCTACCAAATTAAAGGACCTCAAGGCTTGGAACATGATATTCAGAAAGGCAAGAGAATTGGGTCTTCAATCAAGCATCACCTATCCATCAAAACTGACTATATACTTCCAGGGGAAAGTATGGGCATTCAACAAACTAGAACATTTCTAAATATTTGTAAAGAAAAGACCAGAACTAAGTGGAAAGTTTGATATCCAAACACAAAGATCAAAAGAAATATGAAAAGGTAAATAAGAAAGAGAGGGGAAAGGGGGAAAATGTTTTTTATTCAAACTTTCTTCTTTAAAGGCTACAATTAGATCAAATTATGTATATATTAATATATGGGAAAATGTTATTTGTAACAAAAATTACATTCAATATTATAGTAATTAGAAGAATCATTCACAGGAAATGATTGGGATATTAAGTACTATAAGGTGATATGCAAAAAAGAAAAAGGGAGGGGAAATTGAAGATGGCACCAAGAGTTAATTGAAGAAATAAAATAAATAGGATAATCTTTACCACACAAAGATACACATGGAAAGGGGAGGGGAATAGTACTCTCATAAGAAGGAAAGGAAGAGAGTGCTAATAGGTAAACCTTACTTACTTAAACCTTACTCTCAGTGAAATAAATTCTGATAGGGAAGAGCATCTAGATCAATTGGAGCCTTGAATTCTATCTTATCCTACAGGGAAAGTGAGACGGGAAAACTAAGGGGGTAGGGGGGAGGGAGTACAAAAAGGGAGGGAAAGAGAGGGGGAGGGAACTTAACAGACCCTAAAAAAACAAGAAGGGAACAAAAAGGGAGGGGCCAAAAAGGGAAGCATATTAAGGGAGGGGAATAGGGGGATGGATTAAAAGTAAACCACTGGTTTAAAAGGATATAACAAAAGAAGAAAGGACAGAACTAGGAGAGGATATCAAAATGCTGGGGAATACCAAGTGACAATCATAAGTTTGAACGTGAATGGGATGAACTCACCCGTAAAAGGAAAACTAATAGGAGAGTGGATTAGAATCCAAAATTCTACCATATGTTGTCTATAAGAAACACACCTGAGGTGGATAGATACTCACAAGGTTAGAATTAAAGGTAGGAGCAAAACCCATTGGGCCTCAACTGATAGAAAGAAGGCAGGAGTTGCAATCATGATATCTGACAAAGCCAAAGTAAAAATAGACCTTATTAAAAGGGATAGGGAAGGTAAATACATCCTGATAAAAGGGAGTATAGACAATGAGGAAATATCAGTAATCAACATGTATGCACCAAATGGTATAGCATCCAAATTTCTAAAGGAGAAACTAGTGGAATTGAAGGAGGAAATAGATAGTAAAACTATACTAGTGGGACACCTGAACCTATCACTATCAAATTTAGATAAATCAAATAAAAAAAATAAGAAAGAGGTAAAAGAAGTGAATGAAATCTTAGGGGGGGAAAGAGTTAATAGATTATATGGAGAAAAATAAATAGGGACAAAAGGAAATACACCTTCTTTTCAGAAGCACATGGTACATTCACAAAGATTTACCCTATATCATGCCATAAAAACATGGCATACAAATGCAGAAAAGCAGAAATAATAAATGCAACCTTTTCAGATCATAAGGCAATAAAAATAATGATCAGTAAGGATACATGGAGAGCCAAATCAAAAATTAATTAGAAATTAAATAATAGGATTCACCAAAATCGATTAGAGAACAAATCATAGAAACCATTAATAATTTCATTGAAGAAAATGACAATGAAGAGACATCCTTTCAAACTCTATGGGATGCAGCCAAAGCCATACTCAGGGGAAAATTTATATCCTTGAGTTCATATATTAACAAATTAGGGAGGGCAGAAGTCAATGAATTAAACATGCAAGTCAAAAAACTTGAAAGTGAACAAATTAAAAATCCCCAGATGAAAACTAAATTAGAGATCCTAAAAATTAAGGGAGAAATTAACAAAATTGAAAGTGAAAGAACTTTTGAACTAATAAATAAGACTAGACGTGGGTATTTTGAAAAAAAAAACAAACAAACAAAATAGACACAGTAATGGTCAATCTAATAAATGAAAGGAAAAAAGAAAACCAAATTAACACTATCATAGATGAAAAGGGAGATGTCACCTCCAATGAAGAGGAAATTAAGGCAATCATTAAAAACTATTTTGCCCAATTATATGGCAATCAATATGCCAATCTAGGTGATATGGATGAATATTTGCAAATATATAAATTGTTCTAAATCTCTTATAAAAAGAAATATGCAAATCAAAACAACTCTGAGGTATCATCTCATGCCTAGCAGATTGGCTAACATGACAGCAAAGGAAAGTAATGAATGCTGGAGGGGATGTGGCAAAGTTGGAACATTAATTCATTGCTGGTGGAGTTGTGAATTGATCCAAACATTCTGGAGGACAATTTGGAACTATGCCCAAAGGGCACTAAAAACTGTCTGCCCATTGATCCAGTCATAGCACTGCTAGGTTTGTACCGCAATGAGAACATAAGGAAGAAGACTTGTACAAGAATATTCATATCTGCGCTCTTCGTGGTGGCAAAAATTGTAAACTGAGGGGATGCCCTTCAATTGGGGAATGGCTGAACAAATTGTGGTATATGTTGGTGATGGAATATTATTGTGCTAAAAGGAATAATAAAGTGGAGGAATTCCATGGGAATTGGAATGACCTCCAGGTAGTGAAGCAGAGCGAAAAGAGCAGAACCAGGAGAACATTGTACACAGAGACTGATACACTGTGGTACAATCAAATGTAATGGACTTCTCCATTAATGGCAATGTAGTGATCATGAACAACCCGGAGGGATCTATGAGAAAGAACACTATCCACATTAAGAGGAAAAACTGTGGGAGTGGAAACACAGAAGAAAAACAACTGCTGGATTAAATGGGTGGAGGAGGATATGACTGGGGACATAGATCCTAAATGAACATCCTAGTGCAGACATCAACAGCATGGAAATAGGTTCTGATCAAGGATACATGTAATAATACCCAGTGGCATTGCGCATTGGCAAGGGGAAGGCGGAGGGAGGATAGGAAGGAATAGAATATGATGTGTAACCAAGGAATAATGTTTGAAATTGACCAAATTAAAAAATAATAATAATTAACTGATTATTGATCAAAGTGAAAGGGAGCAGGAGAAAGTGGAAAATTAAATGCATCTAGAGTAAAAATCTACAACTATATTTATATTCTGCTACTTATTAAGCATCACATTTTAACAGACTTCAGTTTTTTCATCCCTAAAAAAGGGACTGGGGGGTATGACTAGAGGGTTTCTGAGTTTCCTCTGCCACCTAAATCTGTAATCCTATAATCCCCTTTTTGCCCAATGAGCCTCTGATTCAAGCTAGAATTGCCACTAGGGGGCAGTCAACCCCCATGGGGGAAATAGCTGGAACTATTCTTACAGATGTAAGACAACAAAAATTGCATAAATTCCAAATTTTGCTAGAACCTTTTTGCTCTTCCTTAGTTATTTGTGAGCCCTGAGCATTCTGTTTTGGAAATGCCCAGGATGGCCAACTAAAGAGACTGCTTGTTGCATAACTTTGATTTGGATTGTGTATCATGCCCCTTACTGTATTTCATCCTGATCCTGCCACCAAAAACAACCTTATCCATAGCTGAAGAAGCATGGAGCCCATTCACTATCATTGGGTCTCAGTGAACAATTGATTTTTTTCAATAAATGACCAAAAGCTCTATTTTATGACTGTTAATCATTTCTCTTCCTGTGCCTCATGGAAAGATGAAGATGTTTCCAAATGTCAAGCCAGCAGGGGACAAATTCTTGCTCTTCTATTGTCTGCTAAGATTTACAACTTTAAGTTAAGTCCTAGTAGAAGACTATTTTATGAGGTCCAGTTCAGCCAAGGAGAATCTCATCACAAGAAGTCTGGCTACCAAATAATGGATTTTTTAGTTACAATTCATGAATCTCTCTAGGAAGATAGAAAATATATTGCAATATTCAGACCTGGAAAAAGTTCCTATACTTATGAAATTCCAGATTTTTTCAAATAATAAAGTAGTAACTCAATAGTTCAATAATGAATGAAGCAGCTAGGAGGTGCAATTAGATACAGCACTGAGCCCATAGACAATAAAACCTGAGTCAGATCTAGGTTCATATATTTCCTAGCTATGTGACTCTAGAGAAGTCACTTCACCTCTTTTTGCCTCATATTTCTTAACTGTAAAATGGAGATAACAGTTCCTACCTTGCAGAGTTAGAATGATCAAATGAAATAATCACTGTAAAAAAGCATTTGGCACAGTTTTTGGCACATAGTAGGGGCTATATTAATATTTATTCTGTTCCTTCTCTTCCCAATGAACATTTATTTAACAGTGGCCACTTGCAAGATATTGAACTAGGAATTAGAGAGAAGCAAAATTTTGTCCATTCTTACCATATTGTCCCAGTAAAAGTGACTTTTTCTAAGATGAACATTTGAAATCATATGTATGCCTGTTTTTCAGTCCAATTATACTATATAAAGCTACAGTAATAAATGTTTAGTAATACTTTGATGATATCTACATACATATAAATGTACACATATATTCATAGATGTGTATTCATATATACATGCATGTACACATCGATCCTACTTCTAACCTTTGAATTTTTGAAGAAATAATGTGCTCCTTCCATGAAATAAATCTTCAAGTATCTGAGGATAGCCTTTCTAAGCTGAGCATTCACAACACCTTTCAGCATGTTGGCTAGGTTCTAGTGCCCTCCCCTACCAGCTATTGATTATCTATTTTCTTCTTAAAATATGGCATCCAGAAATAATATAGCCCACTATTCTATTGTATACATAGTATATCTATACTTGTTCATTTGCAAACATATGCATTGTTGCTGCCTGTGATGGAGAAACAGTCCTAGAATCCAAGTCATATAATCTCAGTTCAACCCATTTTTCCCAACCTATACAAATTTTTGAGCCTGATTTTGTCTTCTAACATATTATCTATACTTTTAAGTTTTGTGCCATTTACAAATTTAACAAGCATGCATTTTATTTCTTCTTTCAAGTCATGGATAAAAATGTTGAATTGGACAGCACCAATAAAACCCTGAAGATATGGTATATATTGACTCCACTGCCTAGCCCTTACTGCTCATGGGCTGCCTTGGAACCAATACATAGTAATGATTCTAAAATGGAAGGTAAGAATTTAGAGGGGAAAATAAAGACTGTAACCATTAAAACCACTAAACCCCTATGTTAAAACCACTTAAAATGCAAGAAAATATTTTTTTTTCTTCTTTCAGGTCATTGATAAAAAATGTTGGCTAGGACAGCACCATTAAATTCTTGAAATGACAATTTATGCAACTTAGAAACTGCCTGTTAAACTAGAAATCTTACTTACGGTGGAAGAAATTTACATGCAAGTGCATCAGGATCACTGCAAGTTTTAAAACATGGAGTAGCACATGGCTCATATCGCCACTCACACATCCTTCTGTAAGGTACTGCTGCTGGGATTTCTGGGAAAGTACAAAAAAATTAAAGTACATATTTTAAAGAATTTGTATGTGGAAAAAATATGTGTGCAGTATAAAGTAAAATTGCAGAGTCTTGAGAGTCCTCGGATATCAATTCCATGGGTTTTAAAAGCATAGAAATAAAGGGTATTAAGTCTATAGTGATCAAAATAGTTCAATCAAGTTTGTTTATGTGTGCCAGGAATTACTATGATTCCCAGCAGGCTTTATGGTTCTTTTGAATTCCTGTGGTTTGTATATTGCTGGGATTTATATTATAGGTTGTCCAGTGTAGCTTTGCAGGAACCAAAGATGATCATGTTGATACTTTGAATGATGAATTCATTGTCTGATATAAAAAAAAACTGTATTAGATACCCATTTTTGCTGCCTCATAGCAGCACATTTTCTCATGATGAAGGAGGAGTCCTTCAGAAGCTAGAAAACCAGGAGATGCATGATTCTACTCTCACGTAAGACTGGTAAGAAACTGAATTTGTCCTCTTCCCTTAAATTTTAGTAACATCAGCTTTGTGACCTGTTAAAGAATTCCAAGTCAAAAAACTAGTTTCCTGGAATTCATATGCCACGAGAATTTCTTTCCACTTTCAAACATGAAATAAAAGCCTCTGAATTTTATGTTTCTGACAGCACAGGATCCATCATGATGGTAAAATCCCTTAATATTTCTGATTCACAGGTATATTTTGATAAAAAGATAAAAAGGACTTCCAATAAGAAACTTTTACTACCAATGTAAGTTAGATATTTCTTCTGCAATGTACAGTCCTCGTGAGTTACCTAGAGTGCTGAGGTAAATAATTTGTCTAGTATTATACAAATAATATGACTCATAGGTAGGACTTAAACACGAGTGTTTCTGGCTTTGAGCTAGCTTTCAATCTAGTGTGTCAATCTGCTTCTTACAAAGGACAAATCATTAATTACCAAGTTCCCAGATTACGGCTAGGAAGCCTCTCCTGACTTAGATAAAATGGTTATTAGAAAGAGGACAAGAAGGAGGAGGAGGAGGAGGAGGAGAAGTAAAAGGAGAAGGAGAAGGGGAAAGGAGAAGAAGAAGGAAGAGGAGGAGAACTTCTATATGTTCTTAATAAATTGCTTTTGTTTGATTACTTGATATCCAAGATGGTAGAACCCACTTGAGCTTATACTCTACTTGGCACAGATATTTAAAAACCCAATGAAACCTCCATGTCACAATGACTTTATGGAAAGTTCAGGGGCCCGACACCTATAATAAATTCATATTAATTAAAAGAAAATTATAATTTATTTCTCAATAGTGTTACAATAGAAATAAGACTTAGGACATAAGAGTGATTGACAGGGCATGGGATTAGAATTTTCCCTGGAGCCAGTGGAATAGAAACTCAGAGAAACAGTTAAGCAACTGATACAATCTCTCTGGACCTGGATTAAGGAGGAGGCTTGAGAAACCATCATTCAAATTACAAGCCTGGGAATATCTTTGGCTGTGCCTTCTTTTCAGAAGGCAATCTTCATTCTTCTTCTGGACAGATAAAACAGACCACCTTTGCATATTTCTCTTGGGATTTTTGGACTTTGCCCACCAAAAAACTCTGTTGTAAGATTACTAATCCCTAAAGACTTTGCCTTTAATGTACTTAGAAATAAGATAGATTTAGTCAGATAGCTTTTAATTTAGGGGGGGAAATAATTAAGATCTCTCCCTTGCCCTTCTTTCCTTTTTTTACTTTCCCTTTCACCTTTTAATAAAATCAAAATATTTATATTTTCCTTCTATGCTTCTTCCCTAAAACCCCATTCAATCCTATTATAATATTTCAATTGGTATTCAAGGAATGCCATATATGTAGAATTCACAATGAATCTCCTCTTTGTTACTTCTTAACTGGACCAGATTTTACTTTTATAATCAAATAACCCTGTGAAGCAGCATTCTGTATAATAAGGAGCCAAGAAGATCTGTATTCAAATTGCAATTCTAAAAATTTTTTGAGAGGAAGTTAGGTGTCACAGTAGATAGAGCACCAGGCCTGGGATCAAGAGGACCTGTATTCAAATCTGACCTCAGATAATTCCTAGCTGTGTGACCCTAGGCACTTCACCTAACCCAGTTTGTCTAGATCTTGCCCTTCTGTCTTAGAGCTGTTAGAAAGACAGAAAGTAAGGGTTTAAAACATATATGTATGTATATATAACATATCTACATTTGCCTAGTGCAATACAACCTTCTCTCTCTCTATGTATACCTTCTAAGTGATCCCGGAAGCATTTAAACTGAGAAGATGCCAAGCATCATTAGTAGACAGATTTCTCTAATCTTGGAGTTCTTTACTGCAGTTAAATTGTAGGTCTGGTTCCTACTCAAATAACCTAACGAGATCCTAGCCAGTGACTCTGTATCACTGCGTGCCACTGAAACTAGAACAACTTTGAATAAAAATGGCATCCATACAGGCATAGAGTCCTTGTCAATAGAGTAAATAGAACACAGAAAACACATCTTCTGCAATATTTAAAAGCCAATTCCAACATACAAACTCTCAATCAGCATTAGTTACTCCAATACTTTGCTTCATAATGCAAACTATAGACCATACAATAAGAAAGATCACATGTCTTTTGAAGGATTGTCTTTAAGAATGTTGATGTTTAAAATCAACTAGAATGAATCAGGGTCTGTGGGGGGGCACCTAAGCATCAGCTGACAATTATTTGCATGACAACAAGAGCCCAGAGTTGTGTCATATTTAATCAATCTACTAAAATATATTTATTAAGTATATGTAAGGCATGCTTTGCCTTTTAAACAAATAACACTTTAGTGACAAAAAGATTGACTGATTTTGTGTGTGTGTTTGTGTGTGTATAAAGGAAGAGTTTTATATTATCAAATAATGTCATACAGATGTGTCAAATTCAAGACCTGCAGCAAAACTCCCAGTACAACTAGAACCAGATTAAATTGTTATGGGGAAATCTTTGACAAAATAAATAAAAATACAATGCAGCAGAAATGATATTAATTTGTGGTTTTCTAACTCAATATGAAACCCAGAGAGATTGATTTCTGTTTGAGTTTGACAAAACTGATATAGAATATTGCTTGCTCTTACAAATAAAATTTTGATACATAATAGGAGTAGGAAAAAAATCTTGTTTCCATATATATATTCCTAATATATGTGTTTCCATGCCAAATTCCCATGTGTTCTCTCTTCATTATAGATAGGGGATGCATTGGTGGGAGAGTGAGATCCCACCTAATATGTATAGTACAATACAGTATATTGTTTATGGTTTGCATTTATTATCTGTGGTTTTCTTTTTACCTTATTGTTAAAGGAAGTACTTATGTTTAAGATCTAACAATGTCATTATTGTGAGTATCGGGTTATATAAATGGATGGAGATCAAGAACTAGAATAGCAAACAGGGAAATGGATTTCCCCTAAGAAGTTGAGAAAGTTTGGATGTAACTGTGATGGTGGGGGGGCAGCTAACTGGCACAATGTATTGGGAGCCAGGTCCAGAGATGGGAGGTCCTGGGTCCAAATATGGCTTCAGATATGTGACCCTGGGCAAGTCACTTAACCCCATTGCTCAGCCCTTACTGCTCTTCTGTCTTGGAACCAATACACAGTATTGATTCTAAGTTGGAAAATAAGGGTTAAAAAAACCAAACTATGTAATAGTGGTCTTTGATGTAGTATACTTACTACTAGGAGCTACTCCATGAGAATATAGACTGGCCAGAGTTAAAGTAGGTTAGAATGAGTTAACTAAATCAGAGAAAAATTGGAGTGTAGATAAGCCACTGTAAGATGTGGAAGGACCCTATGCAATCTTCAGGTCTTGTCTAAGTCCCACTATGGTGGGACTTAGTGTCATTGGCTGTATTACACATGCAAAATGTTGAGGATACAAATACAAAGGAAATAGAAGGATTTTATATTCTCCTAAGGAAAGGGAAGAGATTAAACATGTTCACTAATATATAAACAATAAATAAACTGATGGCATGGAACTAGACATTGAAGTCATCAGAAAAGACTTCTTGAAGGACATTGTAATTAAGATGAGCCTTGGAAGGAGGTAGGCATTTCCCAAAACTTTCTGTGGATGTTGACTTCCCCCATTAGAATGTGAACTCCTTGACTGTCTTGCTCTTCCAAAGCAAAACACTCAAGTATCAGATTCATTTTCCTAAGTTTAAATCTGGCCTCAAACTCTTACTCTAGTGTGACCCTGATCAAGTCACTTAGCCCTGTTGGCCTCATTTTCAATCATCTGTAAAATGAGCTGGAAAGGAAATGGTCAACCTCTCCAGCTTCAGATAGTTGGTAGCTATATGACAGCAGGCAATTAACTTAACTTCCTCTTCCCTTGGTTTCCTCATCTGTAAAACGGGGATTATTCTACTACCTTCTTTCCAAGGTTTTTGTGAGATTCAAATGAGATACTAATTGTAAATTGCTCAATACAATGCCTGGCACATAGTATAAATGTGTTTGTTGTTCTTAATATTACTATAATGACATTATTTTAGTTATTCCCATTACTAACTCTCCCGAAGTTTGAAATAAAGAACTCAATTGAGTAAATTGACTATGAGTCAGTCTTGCCTAGTGTAGGAAAGTATTTCTAGCAGGGCAAATCAATGCAAACTGGCAGCCTGGGATGGTGCAAGGTCAAGATTCCACAGAGCTTGGCTAGGTCAGGATTCTAAGGCAGTTGGGGAGGCTTTTTCTCTCAAGCCAGTCAGATTTGAAGGTGTGCCTAGTGGTCTCCCTGAAGAAACCAACTGAGGAGTTGTCAAGGACTCTGATTATCAGTAAGGCTGAATGAGTGTTCCCCTTCACAGTGGTAGACATTGTGAATGGTGAGCACCTTCTCCCTTTTGGGGCCTTGTGAGGACCCCACATCTTGATCCTACTGTTTGATCCAACCAAAGACTGGACTTTGTGAGAATCTGGTCCTGTGGACATTACTAACCCCTTGTAGTTTAGTTTTAGTTAAGTTAAGGTTTTTTAGGTTTAATATCTGGGTGGGTTAATGAAAGTAGTACTTCCCTAAATCCCCTTCAATTCCCTTTATCCATCAAATTAAATATACCTCTGTTATTTATTTTATTAGTGTTATCTTTTCTTACCCTTCCCTAAAACCTTTCCCTAAAACCTTCCCTCTAACAGTTTTTACTATAACACTAGTTCCCAGACATTGGAAGACTGAATTTGAAAGAGAATAATCAAATCTGAAGGATCTGAAATCCACTCCCAGCCACTCTATAGAATCCTAGGGAAAGACAAAAATTTGAATGGAGTTTACTTCTTTCTCAAGGACTTACAAAGAATATAATGAATCTTTAAGCATTTGTAATGACATCTCAATCACCCTAAGTCACCCCAAAAATTGGGACTAGGCTAATGTCTCTTTCCCAGATGGCTATGACTATGGATATTCCTTAGTTCAGCATTGGCAAACCTTTTTGAATTCAAGTGCCCAGAGGACAAATTCAAGCTGTCTATGAGCCCCCATCACCACCATCACATTACACGGAGAGCAGCGGAAGTGCTTACTTTGGGTGGCTGAACATAGGGGCAGTCGTGCAAAAAATGTCCTCTTGCCAATACTTAGTCAACGCTGCCTTAGTTCCCAAGCATTTTGTAAACACACACCATCCATCTCTTTCTCTCCCTGAAATTATATAAGTACCTTGAGTGCCTCAATTCAGTGAAATTCCCATTAATTATTACATTATTATCAGTCCTTCCCAAGATGTGGTTGACCCGGGGCAGTCTCCCAGAGAGGTGTCTTGAATCATTGTCTCCTTTGTCCTGATTAAAGACTTGTTCTAATATAACTACTCTAGTAGTGATGATTTTCAGACTGATAATTGTAGCTCTGATAATTAGCTCAGTGTTTTCTAAGGGCACACAAAGCTTACCTTCCATAGTAAAGCTACTGGCATGCTTAAAATCGTCAGAGTCATCATATTTGGAGACTTTGATAGTGGAATCAGTGAAGGTAATGAAAAACCCTTTCTTGCTGTGTAATTCAAAAGCACTGAAACCAGGAATCCAGAGACCCTGGTGGTGGAAAAATGTAGCATTCCGGCGAAAAGCAGAATTGGCCTCCCACCGTTCCAAGCTAATTGTATCATCTTCATGGACAAAGAGAAAGTAGTTT
Source organism: Monodelphis domestica (assembly GCF_027887165.1). Taxonomy (NCBI): domain Eukaryota; kingdom Metazoa; phylum Chordata; class Mammalia; order Didelphimorphia; family Didelphidae; genus Monodelphis; species Monodelphis domestica. Next base: position 59,704,399 of record NC_077231.1, on the reverse strand, counting down.
GGCCTTTCAGCAGATTCTAAGGAAACCAATGACAAAGCTGCAACACAATAAGAAAGGAGAAAAATTATCCACTTAGTTTCCCCCCAAAATGACAAAATCAGTAACAATGGATGCATATCAAATCTAGCCTCAGATCCTTCCTAGCTGTGTGACCCTGGGCAAGTCACTTAACCCCCATTGCCTAGCCCTTACCACTCTTCTGCCTTGGAACCAATATTTGGGATTGATTCTAAGACAGAAAGTAAGGATTTTTATTTTTTATTTTTTTAACTCTTACCTTCCATCTTGAAATCAATGAATCAACTATATATTGGTTCCAAGGCAGAAGTGTAAGTAGAAGTAAGCAGAAGTGAGTAAGGGCTAGTCAATGGGGGTTAAGTGACTTGCCCAGGGTCACAAAGCTAGGAAGTATCTGAGTTATGGATGAGAGAATTGGAAAAGCCTGCAACAGAGCTGGAAAAGTAAGACCTGCAGAACTGCCAATCAAGGAAAGCATTGTAAATGGAATGGTGACCAGGAAGGACAGTTGAAGAAGGACCAGCCAAGCTGAGGAACTTGGTCTCTTGCCCTTGAGACAGAAAGGAGTAAGGACTGAATAATCCTGTTCTCACTGGTTTTCTCCCTATAAGACTCAAGTGACTAAAATCTTCAAGTCTGCTAGTCATTTTCCCAAGTCTAGACTCTATTCCACCATCCATCTTGGGAGTATTTTAGGATTAGGGAAACCCAAACCCTCTCTCCCATCAACTCCCCCTACCTTTCCCCTTCTCCTAAATAAACCCCTTGTTTAAACTTATCAAAGGGTGAGTTATCTGGCTGATATATCAAGATACTCACTCCAAGCTGATTTCCAGTGATACCAATTGAAGAACCAACTGATGGGGGAAGGGAGGGAGGAGGAAGGAAAAGGGTGGGGAAGGAGAGGGAGATTGCCTGAGCTAATCCTTCAATCAACATAACCTTCAGTTTATTCCCCTAATATAGAGGTGAGATTTGAACCCAAGACCTCCCATCTCTGGGCCTGGCTCTCAATTCACTGAGTCACCTAGATGTCTGGATTTTTCCTTTTTTAAGTGGATGCATAAACAGAATGCTAAAATTATCTCTTCCCTGTCCCTCCCCTAAAAAAAAAATCAGTGTCTTTAGAAATAAAGAGTCTTGTATATGAAGGGCTTTCTCTTCTTTCTTGGATTTCCCTAAAGTATAGGTCTACTGGTGGTATAGCTGAATCATATTCAGGAACTGCTTTGTGTGTAATTCCAAATTTCTCTCTAGCATGGTTGTACCCACTCACAGATCTACCAACAGCCATGCCAACGTGCCTCGTCATGTAGTATAATGTAACAGATGGGGAATCGAGAACTTGAGTTCATAGCCTAGCCCTCCTTGAATTTGCTAAGCCTCTCTAAGCTTCAGTTTCCTTGGAACAAATCTGACCTCATACCTTTACTAGCTGTGTGACTCTGGGCAAGTCATTTAACCTCCGTTTGTTTTAATTCACTGGAGGAGGAAATGGCAAATCACTCCCATATCTTTGCTGAGAAAACCCCATAACAATTATAAAAGGTCACTTAAGGCTTTGAATCTGATAAGAAATAATAACTCGAAAGAATACAGAAATACTAACACTGGAAAAAGAGGACTTTTTAAAAATGTATAAAATGTCAAAAAGGTTTTGGGTAGCTTTTAATTTTTAATGGTTTTTTTCTACCCTTAATAAATCTAGAAATATCATTATGCTTGGAAACTATGTTGACACTCCCATTAGACTGTAAGCTCCTTGAATGTAGCATAATTTATTATATTATATTATACTATACTATACTATACTATACTATACTATACTATACTATATTATATTATATTATATTATATTATATTATATTATATTATATTATATTATATTAATTATTATCTTTCCGTCTTTTGTAAAATTCAGCTTAGCATAGTGCCTGGCACATAACAGACACTTCAATGTTTATTCACTGACTGAAAATAAAAAGTTCAATTATTATAGCCTCTTAAGTCATCTATTTACATTACTTTTCTTTTTTAAAAAATTAAGACAACCTTACCTTCTGTCTTGGAATCCATAACACATATGGGTTCCAAGGTGGAAGAGATGTAAGTGCTAGGCAATTGGGGCTAAGTGACTTGCCCAGGGTCACACATCTAGGAAGTTTCTAAGGCTAAATTTGAAAATATTGTGGCTTTTCTTTCAATAGACAATATGCATCACTACATAAAAGCTGAACTAAGACTAAATTAAAAGGCAGAAAGAAGAGAGAAGAAAAATGCAGTCCTTATCTCCTAACTACATTTCAACATAAAAAGGTAATTCTGACTGTCTGAATTAAAAGAAAAAACTTAATATTCCATGAGCTCTGTCCATTTTTTGACATATCAAATTACCAATTTATTACATTCATGGATTCTATTAAATTATTCTTTGTTTCCTTAACTTACACAAACAGAGGTTGTTTTCACTGTCAATTTTTGCATTCGTATTGTTTTTGTTTAATAGCTATATATGCCATCTGAGTAGTCCCTTCAAAACATGAATTGATATGAGCCATCATGGTTGGAGAAGACATTATGTCAATGAACCTTTTGAATCTAGAATGTCTCTAGGATTCTATCCCAAGAAAATACTATTCCCCTGGGGAAAAAAAGTGATATCCTATTATCTAGAGATAGTGGCAGCAATAGAGCACTGGGCCCCAATTCAGTAAGACTTGAGTTCAAGTGAGACCTAAAATGTTTACTGTGTGAACGTAAGAAAGTCACTGTCTAACATATAGCAGCCACTTAATGTATTTTCCCGTTCCCATTATTACATCTATATAAAACAAAGATTTTTTTTTAAAGTAAAGAGCATACTCACTTGATTTCTTTTCTCTGAAAAGTCCTGGAGTTATCATAAAACTAAAAAACACAAAATCATGTGGACTAGTTCTTCTTAATGGGAAGATTTTTCTACTGGTAATATTTGCTCCAAGAATTGCATCAATGCTTCCATAGCTAGCCAAAATATATGGTCCTTCTCCAAGCCCTAGTGAAATGAATGCAAGAGGAAGGTAAATTTTACTTATTTCTCCCATTTTACCAAATACATTGTTAATAATATTTTTAAAAAGGTCAATAGAGACTGAAATATTGTGGGACAATCATATGTAATTGACTTTGCTACTGATAGCACTGCAATAATCCAGGACAATTCTGAGGGACTTGTGAGAAGAAATGCTATCCACATCAAGAGAAAGAACTGAGGGAGCAGAAGTGCAGAAGGAAAACATTTGATTTTTCACTTGTTTATATGGGTATTGGATGTGGGATTTGGGGTTTTAAAAGATTATTACAAAAATAATTAATATGGAAATAGGCATTGAGTGACAATACACGTATAACCCAGTGGAATTGCTTGCAGGCTATGGGAGGGGGGAGGGAAAGAATATGAATCATATAACCATGGAAAAATACTTAAATTAAAATTATTAAATAAAAAATCAATTACAAAAGTATTAACAGGAATGCAAGGATCCAGGACAACTCCAAGAAATTCATGAAAAAGGATATCCACCACTATAAAAGGAAGACAGAATCTGAATACAGATTAAAGAATGGCATTCTTTATTTTATTTCTTCCATGAACTTTTCTTTAGTGTATGAGACAGGTGTCTTCTTTCACAATATGATGAACCTGAAAATATATGTTATGAGATAACACATGTACAATCTTCCATCATATTTCCTGCCTATCTTGGGGAGGGTGGAAGGATGGGAGGGAAAGACAGAACAAGGATCAAAATTGTCAGAAAATGATTATTGAAAATTATATCAGGAGCCAATATGGCAGTTTGGTAACAGTGAAAGCTAAAAGTGTTCTGATAATCCTTCCAAACCCATCCTTAAAAAGCACCTTAAAACAATAGGAGTCAAAAACCAACAGCAAGATGAAGTGAGGGGGTTCATCCTTTTTCTTAAATTTATTTAATTAATTAATTTTTATTATTTTCCCATGGTTATATGATTTGTGTTATTTCCCTCCCTTCCTCCCTCCCCACTACCATGACCAATGAGCAATTCCACTGGGTTTTACATGTATCACTGATAAAAGCCTATTTCCATATTATTAATATTTTCACTAGGGTGATCATTTACTTTCAACATCCCCAATCATGTCCCCATCGACCCATGTGATCAAGCAGTTGTTTTTTTTTTTTCCCTGTGTTTCTGCTCCCACAGTTCTTTCTCTGGATGTGGTTAGTGTTCTTTCTCAAAAGTCCTTCAGAATTGTGCTGGTTCATTGCATTGCTGCTAGTAGAGACATCCATTACGTTTGGTTGTGCCACAGTGTATCAGTCTCTGTGTACAATGTTCTCCTGGTTCTGCTCCTCTCACTCTGCATCAATTCTTGGAGGTTGTTCCAGTCTCCATGGAATTCCTCCACTTTATTATTCCTTTTAGCACAATAGCATTCCATCACCAACAAATACCACAATTTGTTCAGGCATTCCCCAATCAAAGGCCATCCTGACAGGGCTCTTCCACTGAACATAACTTGAAAGGTAGTCAGAGAATTTATTTTCATGGGACAAGAGGGAACTGGAAGCAAAACTGCACACAGAGAATTGTTGGTTGACCATTCCCACTACCACTACTGTACTAGATTCCATACCTGGCATACACTAACTTTGGGATTCCAGGATGCTGGCTACACCTCAGGCCCACCCCTTGAAGTCTCAGGTCCTGGCACCAGCCCACAGTAAGGCCCAGAATCCATAGTGCTAGACTCTTTCAAGCTTGCCCTGATGTGGGGAATATCTAGCCCCAGGGCAAAATGGCTCACAGTGCTAATCCCAACATGACCTAAGCAGAAGTCAGCTTTCAGAATTCCCAGTTCCCAGGCAAAAAAAAAAAAGATGGGGAAATGCACAAATAGCAAGAAAAACATTTATCACTCAAAAATGTCTATGGGGACAAAGCACAAAGCATAGAATCAAGTGCAGATGGTGAGATCCAAGCAACCAAATGCAAAACTTTTTTTAAAAAATGAGACTTGGTCTCAAGCTCTGGAAGAACTCAAAAAGGAATTAAAATCAAATGAAACAAGATGAAGAAAAATTGGAAAAAGAAATGAAAGTAATGCAAAAAAGAAAATAGCTTAAAAAGCAAAATCTGTCAACTGGAAATAGAGGCAAAAAACGTCAATGAAGGAAAGAATGACATGAAAACTAGAATGGACAACATGGAAAAGGAAGATCAAAAAGTCATGTAAGAAATTCTGCCTTTAAAAATTAAAATTGGGAAAACAGAAACTAATGATTTCATGAGTCATCATGAAAATTATATCAACATGTAATTAGGAAAAAATTTAATTTAAAAAAGATACAAAATTGTAATTCATGTAATAAAAGGTGTGTTTTTGCTGTGACAAATTCACTGTTAAAAAAGTAACATTTACCTCGAATAAAAGTAGTTAGACTTCATTTCAATAATAATGTGTTCCAAAATGGGAAAAGTAGGGTTAACTTGCAGGTTAATTTTTTCTCAATCTATTTCCTCATCTTTCAAATTAGAGGACTACAGAAGATGAACTCTAAGGTCTCTTCCAGCTATAATATTTAATCTTTCCATTCTAGTGTTGCAGGGACACTGTAGACTAAGTGTTTGGCATCTCTGGTCTAAAACACTGAAAATCTGAGAAACTTGCCCAGGGACACGCAGACAGTATGTATTAGCTACAGCTCTGAAACCCAGGTCGGCTTCACTTGGAGTCTGGCTCTCTATCCACTATACTCTAGATACCTCTTCTTTTTTAATTTGGTCATTTCCAAACATTATTCATTGGAAACAAAGATCATTTTCTTTTCTTCCCTCGCCCCCCCTCCACCTCTCCCACAGCCGACATACAATTCCACTGGGTATCACATGTGTTCTTGATTCAAACCCATTTCCATGTTGTTGGTATTTGCATTAGAGTGTTCATTTAGAGTCTCTCCTCAATCATATCCCCTCAACCCCTGTAGTCAAACAGTTGCTTTTCATCGGTGTTTTTACTTCCACAGTTTATCCTCTGCTTGTGGATAGTGTTTTTTAGATCCCTGCAGATTGTTCAGGGACATTGCATTGAGACTAATGGAGAAGTCCATTACCATCGATTGTACCACAATGTATCAGTCTCTGTATACAATGTTTTCCTGGTTCTGCTCCTTTCGCTCTGCATCACTTCCTGGAGGTTGTTCCAGTCTCCATGGAATCCCTCCACTTTATTATTCCTTTTAGCACAATAGTATTCCATCACCAACATATACCACAATTTGCTCAGCCATTCCCCAATTGAAGGGCATCCCCTCATTTTCCAATTTTTGGCCACCACAAAGAGTGCTGCTATGAATATTCTTGTACAAGTCTTTTTCCTTATTATCTCTTTGGGGTACAAGCCCAGTAGTGCTATGGCTGGATCAAAGGGCAGATAGTCTTTTATCGCCCTTTGGGCATAGTTCCAAATTGCCCTCCAGAATGGTTGGATTAATTCACAACTCCACCAGCAATGAATTAGTGTCCCTACTTTGCCACATCCCCTCCAGCATTCACTACTTTCCGTAGCTGTTATGTTAGCCAATCTGCTAGGTGTGAGGTAATACCTCAGAGTTGTTTTGGTTTGCATCTCTCTGATTATAAGAGATTTAGAACACTTTTTCATGTGCTTATTAATAGTTTTGATTTCTTTGGCTGAGAACTGCCTGTTCATGTCCCTTGCCCATTTATCAAATGGAGGATGGCTTGGTTTTTTGTACAATTGATTTAGCTCTTTGTAAATTTGAGTAATTAAACCTTTGTCAGAGGTTTTTATGAAGATTGTTTCCCAATTTGTTGCTACCCTTCTGATTTTAGTTACATTGGTTTTGTTTGTATAAAAACTTTTTAATTTGATGTAGTCAAAATTATTTATTTTACATTTTGTGACTCTTTCTAAGTCTTGCTTGGTTTTAAAACCTTTCCCTTCCCAAAGGTCTAACAGGTATACTATTCTGTGTTCACCTAATTTATTTATAGTTTCCTTCTTTATGTTCAAGTCATTCATCCATTCTGAATTTATCTTGGTGTAGGGTGTGAGGTGTTGATCCAAACCTAGTCTCTCCCACACTGTCTTCCAATTTTCCCAGCAGTTTTTATCAAATAATGGATTTTTGTCCCAAAAGCTGGGATCTTTGGGTTTGTCATAAACTGTCTTGCTGAGATCATTTACACCAAGTCTTTTCCACTGATCCTCCTTTCTATCTCTTACCCAGTACCAAATTGTTTTGATAACCACTGCTTTATAGTATAGTTTGAGATCTGGGACTGCAAGTCCTCCTTCCTTTGCTTTTTTTTTCATGATTTCCCTGGATATCCTTGATCTTTTGTTCTTCCAAATGAACTTAGTTATGTTTTTTTCTAATTCAGTAAAATAGTTTTTTGGTAGTTCAATGGGTATGGCACTAAATAAGTAAATTAATTTGGGTAGGATTGTCATTTTTATTATGTTACCTCGTCCTACCCATGAGCAATCAATGTTTTTCCAACTGTTTAGATCTAGTTTTAGCTGTGTGGAAAGTGTTTTATAGTTAAGTTCATATAGTTCCTGTGTTTGTTTCGGCAGATAGATTCCTAAGTGTTTTATTTTGTCTAGGGTGATTTTAAATGGAATTTCTCTCTCTATTTCTTGCTGCTGAGATGTGTTGGAAATATATAGAAATGCTGATGACTTATGCGGGTTTATTTTGTATCCTGCAACTTTGCTAAAGTCGTTGATTATTTCGCGTAACTTTTTGGTTGATTCTCTAGGATTCCTTAAGTAAACCATCATATCATCTGCAAAGAGTGATAGTTTGGTCTCCTCATTGCCAATTTTAATACCTTCAATTTCTTTTTCTTCTCTAATTGCTACTGCTAGTGTTTCTAGTATAATATTAAATAATAGAGGTGATAATGGGCATCCTTGTTTTACTCCTGATCTTATGTTTGCTGATGGTTTTAGATATATACTGTTTATTATTTTTAGGAAAGGCCCTTCTATTCCTATACTTTCTGGTGTTTTCAATAGGAATGGGTGTTGTATTTTATCAAAGGCTTTTTCTGCATCTATTGAGATAATCATGTGATTTTTGTCAGTTTGCTTGTTAATATGGTCAATTATGTGGATGGTTTTCCTAATATTGAACCATCCTTGCATTCCTGGTATGAATCCTGCCTGGTCATAATGGATAACCCTTGTGATGACTTGCTGGAGTCTTTTTGCTAGTATCCTATTTAAGATTTTTGTGTCTATATTCATTAGGGAGATTGGTCTATAGTTTTCTTTCTCTATTTTTGACCTGCCTGGCTTTGGGATCAGTACCATGTTTGTGTCGTAGAATGAATTTGGTAGAACTCCTTCTTGGCCTATTCTGTCAAATAGTTTGTTTAATATTGGGATTAGTTGTTCTTTGAATGTTTGATAGAATTCATTTGTGAATCCATCTGGTCCTGGGGATTTTTTCTTAGGGAGTTCTTTGATGGCTTGTTCAATTTCTTTTTCTGAAATGGGATTGTTAAGGTTATGTATTTCTTCCTCTTTTAGTCTAGGCAATTTATATTTTTGTAAGTATTCATCCATATCACCTAGATTGCCATATTTGTTGCCATATAATTGGGCATAGTAGTTTTTAATGATTGCCTTAATTTCCTCTTCATTAGAGGTGAGGTCTCCTTTTTCATCTTGGATACTGTCAATTTGGTTTATTTCTTTCCTTTTTTTAATTAGACTGACTAGTACTTTGTCTATTTTATTTGTTTTTTCAAAGTACCAGCTTCTAGTCTTATTTATTAAATCAATAGTTCTTTGACTTTCAATTTTATTAATTTCTCCTTTGAGTTTTAGGATCTCTAATTTAGTCTTCATCTGAGGATTTTTAATTTGTTCACTTTCTAGTTTTTTAATTTGCATGCCCAATTCATTGACCTCTTCTAGATGCTTCTTAAAAAGCTTCAGCAATGTCCAAAGACATATATTTGGGCATCTTCGGTGTTTCCAAAAGCTCATCTCTCCTTCAACTCTGTGTTTTTCAGTAAAACTAATTCTAGGGGAGGATATTATCAAAAATAAATCCAAGTTCCTCCTTTTCCCCACCATACAATCCCTTCCTACAGACTTCATTCCATTCAGATAATCCTAAAAGTCATACTTAATGCTCTAAACCCTAGTCTACTTGGAAATCATTCCAGAAAACTAAATAACCTGTTATATTCCCAGAAGACCTAATCATCTAGCTAGCATAGTAGGTAGAATGTTAGACTTATAATAAAGGAAGACACAAATTCAAATTACTAAATTACAGAAAAGGTTTTTGTTTGTTTTGTTTTTTGATTGTTAAGAGTTTGGGGAGCAAGGTTGGATTTTGTTTTATTTTTGCTGTCTGTATCATTCATAAACTTTATGAAAAGTCTCACCATGTTGACTATCTAGTAAAAGATAATGGTTGGGGGTTTAGGGAACATGGGTGGGGGTGGTATTAAATGGCTCAATAGATTGGGAACCAGACCTAGATATAAGAGGTCATGGATTCAAATTTGGCCTCAGAAACTTCCTGACTGTGTGCCCTTGGGCAAGTCATTTAACTTCTAATGCCTAACCCTTACCATCTTGAAACCACTATAAAGTGTTTTTTCTAAGACCTAAGGTAAAAGTGAGAGAGAGAGAGAAAGAGAGAGAGAGAATGTTTGGACAGCTACATGGACACTGCCACACTGCCTTGCTGTGTGCCACTGGGCAAATCACTTAACCCCATTAGCTTAGCCCTTACTCTACTTCTGCCTTGGAACCAATATTTAATATTGACTTAGACAGAAGGTACAGGTTTAAAAAAAGATAATTGTCATCTATAATGCCAAGACTCACAGAAGTCTTACTAAATAGACTGCCTGTCTAATATTGCAGTTAGACACAAGGCTATGTCCAAGATAAAGGCTGAGTAGTGTCAAAAAAAAAACAATCATGATTTCAACCACCTATTTTTCTGTTGTTAGGGGTGGACCTAACTGCTTGTATTTGTTATCACTAGGGCTTAGCACAATGCCTTGTATATTTCACATAACAAATGCTTGTTTCTTTCTATTTTCCTTTTTTTAATCTACCAGGGAAAAGTGGATCACATCCTTTATGAGGGCATCCCCTCTGCTTGTTCTTATTATTGTCTCTCTCCTGTTGGGTCTTGCCCGCCCCCCTCCCCCATCACTAGCTCTCTTCTTCTTGTCTTGAATAATAAGAGTATTAGCCATTAGATCGTTTCATGCCATCTACAAATATTCCCAGGTCTCCCTTATCCATAAAGGAAAAAACCATGTTGTAGTGCCCCTTCCATTCTCTCAAAATATTAGGCTATTATGTTATTTTACCTTTCATAACTGAATTCCTATAAAATGTTTGTACTTATTGCCTTTATTTCCTCAGCTAATTCTCACGTTTCCTGACTTCCAAATCTATAGCCTGATTAAAAATGTTTCTCCTACTGATAAACTGTGGTACAATCAAATGTAATGGACTTCTCCATTAGTGGCAATGCAATGATCCTGAACAACTTGGAGGGATCTATGAGAAAGAACACGATCCACATTCAGAGGAAGAACTGTGGGAGTAGAAACACAGAAGAAAAACAACTATTTGATCATATGGGCCAATGGAGATATGATTGGAGATATAGACTAAATGATCATACTGGTGCAAACATCAACAACATGGAAATAGATTCTGACCAAGGTCACATGTAAAACCCAGTGTAATTGCGTGTTGGTTATGGGAAGGGGGAGGGGAAAGGAGGGAAAGAATATGATTCTTGTAACCAAGGAATAATATTCTAAATTGACTAAATAAAATTTTCCAAAAAAAATGTTCCTCCTTGCATTTCTAACAATCTCTTAAATGCAAATTAAATAATATTTTCTGAGTCCTCATTCTACTTGACCATTGTGAATTCCTTGATATTGTTTTCCACCCTGACTTCCTAAATGATCTCTCATTCCTTGGCTTCTGTACCACCGAGATATCTTGCCCTTCCTCCTTTGGGTCCAATTCATTTTTCCTCCTTGAAGTCCTTTTCAATCTCCTTTCCTAGATCATCTATTATGTGTCACCCACTAAGATGGGAGTCACTCAAAGTTCTCTCTTGATATCCTTCTAGTATCTTTTCACTCTTAGAGTCACAGAATAATTTTAGAGTTGGAAGGGACTTGATTGGACATTTTGTCCAACCTATACACTAAAATAAATTCCACCTTTCTAACATAAGAAATGGACATCTAACCTCTGCTTAATACTATCTGATAATAAGCAGTCCACTACCTCTTGAGGAAAGCCATTTCTGATACAAAATTTAAATTTGTCTTTTTGCCACTTTCACAATTTTTTCCTTTTTTTCCTCAAAGGCAAACAAAACAAGCCTTCTCCCATTCCTAACCCTCTGCCTACATGACCGACCTTCACATGTTTGAACACAGACATTATTTCCCCCATGAATCTTCTCCAAGCTAAATTTTCCCACTTCCTTCAGCAAACCAACATAAAAAATAGGCTTTAATCACTTAATCAGATTAATGATCAGTCACTAGTTTCTCAGTGGAGAAAGCACCTGAAAAAAAAAAAAAGGCTTGGTAAATACTCATATCACATATCTTCCCTAAGCACCTAGGCTGTTTTCCTCCTTTGATGTCCACTTGCCATCTTGCTTTCATCTATGGCTACAAAAGGTTGTAGCATGTTCAATGGCCACAGGCTGATAACTCATCTCAGTAGACAAGCTGAACCAGGATGAGGGTAAATGAAAGGTCTCAAATCCATTAATGAGTTGAGAGTAGAGGTAGCGTCTACCCTAGACATGAGAAGAGTTTCCTACAGAAGGAGTGGATGAGAACACACTGTTCCAATGGGCATGAAGGCAGCAGAAGTAGAAGATGTGGAGCATTTAGAGCTTCCTTAGATATAGAAGTCAAGGTCATCCACTGAATCCTGAGCCATCAACAGTTGCCTTGAACTTTATCTTGCCCCTAGACTTGGATTACTCTGGAAGAGGGAGTAAGGTTAAGGACTTTATGAAAATATTCCTCACTTAAATCCTACATATGTGCAAATCAGAAGACGTCACCACTGATGATATTTTGGTCCTCTTTGAGTAGGAGGACAACAACCAACCAACCAGTTTATCAATATCCTTCCTAATCTGTGGCACTCTGATCTGCACAATATTCTAGATGTAGTCTCCAGGAGCAAAATGGACTCTCACTTCCATATCCCTATAAACTATGCCTTTACTAACTCCATCCAAGAGTACATTACTTGTTTTCACTACAATTTCATACTGCTTGACCCATTTTGAGCTTTGAGATTACATTCTTTAAGCTCCCAGATCTTTTTTCAGACAAACCACTATCAATTGTGCCTTCCCTATCTTATACTTGTGATGTTGACTTTTGAACTCAAGTGTAAGAATTCACACTTATCTCTACTGAATTTCTTCTTATTAGAGTAAAGGAGAGAAGAAAGGATATTTAATTAAATGAAGTACTTTTCAAGCATTCCTGATAAAAAAGTCCAGAGCTAAATAGAAAATTTGGCTTTCAAATACAAGATTCAGGAGAAGTATAAAAAGATAAACATGAAAAAGAAATCATGAGGACTCAAATGAGGCTAAAGTGTTTACCTTTGTATATGGGAAGATGATACATATTTGTTCTAAGAACTGTAGCATTATAAGGGCAGCTAAAAGGATTTTACATAAAAAGAGGGTATTAAAATGAATAAATTATGTTGAGATAATGTAAAACATGGTAAGTGATAAAAGGCAATGCTCTAGGAGAAGGGGGAAGGAAGAGGAAAAGGCAGAAAAGTATTTCACATAAAGGAGACTTATAGAGAAAAGCTCTTTAAGTGGAGGAGAAACAACAGAAAACTAAGAAAAATGCACATATTAATAATCATAAATGTGCATGTTAATGGAATGAACTCACCAATAAGACAAAATTGAATAGTACAATGGGATACAAACTAAAATCCAACACTATGTTGTTTATAAGGAATACAAGAAATTGTTGCCTCCAAAGAACATACCTTCTAATAAAGGAAGCAAGCAAACATTTAATAAATATTTTTTACTAGTTCATTCATTCATTCTTTTTTAAAGTGATATTTGTGGAGATCAGTCTTATTCTCCATGATCTCCTGTTTTATATGATCTTTCAAATATCATTAACAATAGTTTAGCAGTCCCATCTACTAAGGATTTTTCTCAGTACCCAAGGTTGTAGTTCATCTGGATAAGTTGATGTGATTTCATTCACCAAGGGCAGCAAGGTGTTCTCCTTACTTTTCTTTAGTATCAACTTCTTTTCAGTTAATTGTGTCTGGCTTCTGGCAGACAATTACTTTTGTGTTTATTTTCATGAACTTTCACTAGTAACAGAGAAATTCAACATTACATGTTAGCATAAGCACATAGGTTTTCTTCCTTTATATGATCCTGTTATCCCTCAGAGATACTGAGTTCATTGGTGGGTAAATATGATGAGAGTTTGTGTGTGGATTGAGATATGTTCTTGATATATGGACCCTTTTATGTTATTCTTTCTTTTGCATTTTTGCTACATAAATGGCTATGTTTAAGATCACTGTTAGTGGCTTGTTTGTAAAAATGGAAGTATACTGGTAGGGGCTTAAAAGCTAAAATATATTCCCAACCTATACTGTGATCCCTAAAACTCTGAGAACATTTGTTTTTCTTTTTTCCCCTCTTTTTAAATTACCTTTTGATGATTCTCTTGAGTTCTGTGCTTGGACATCAAATTTTCTGTTCAGGTCTGGTCTTTTATTTATGGATGCTTGGAACTCTTCTGTTGTGTTGAAGGACCATACTCTCCCCTGTAAGAATATAGTCAGTTTTGATGGGTATTTTATTCTTCGTTGTAGACCTAGTTCCCTTGCTTTCTGGAATATCGTATTCCATGCCTTTCTTTTTTTCAGTGTGGATGAAGCCAGATCCTGAGTTATCCTCACTGTGGTTCCTTGGTATCTGAATGACTTCTTCTTGGCAGCTTGTAATATCTTTTCTTTGGTCTGATAGTTCTTGAATTTGGCTATAACATTCCTGGGTGTTGTCAGTTGGGGATTAAGTACAGGAGGTGATCTGTGGATTCTATCAATCTCCATTTTTCCCTCTTGTTCAAGGATTTCAGGGCAGTTTTCTTTAATAATTTCCTGTAATATAATATCCAGGCTTTTTCTTTTGTCATGGTCTTCTGGTAGGCCAATAATTCTTAAATTGTCTCTCCTTGAATGATTTTCTAAATCCTCTGTTTTGTGAATGAGATGCTTCATATTTTCCTCAATTCTTTCATTCTTTTGGTTTTGTTTTATAGAGTCCTGCTGCCTTGTGAGGTCACTCGATTCTAATTGTTGTATTCTGGTTCTTAAAGACTAGATTTCATCCTTAGTTTTTTGGTCGTCCTTTTCCTTTTGGTCGGATTTTCTTTGGAGATCATCTTTCATCTTCTTCACCTCATCTTTCATCTTCTTCACCTCATCTTTCATCTGCTTTGCCTCATTTTCCAGCTGGTTGATTTTGGTTTTCAAGACACTATTTTCTGTTTCTAGATGACTTATCTTAGTTTTTAAGTTCTTTTCCCAATTGTCTTCAGCCTCTCTTATTGTGTTTTGAATTGCATTTTGAGTTCTTCCAAAGCCTGTATCCAATTCGCTAGGATTTCTGACTTTTCCTTTGCTGATCCCTCCCCTTCTGTTTCGTTTGCTCTTTGCTCATTACCTGTGCAGAAGCTGTCTATTGTGATTCCAAGGTCAGCTCATCATCTACCTTTCGGTACTGCCTCTTATGTCACCATAATTGTTTATAAATGGCAAAAGCAATGAATATAAGGCTTGCCCTACAACAGCTACTCTCTGAGACAGACAACCAAAGCCAATTCCCTCCTAGATACACTCATTGTAACTCTCCTAACACGTTACAAGCCTGTGTTCTGAGATCCAAATGCCCACATACAACCTTGGGTGGCCCATCCCAAAGCCAGTGAAGTGATCCAAAAGAACATCAAGACAAAGCAGAAACACACCATAAAACAATGTTCCTCCTAAACTCTTCTGCATAAACTTCTTACTATAGCAACCTGAAGAGATAATTACTGACTGAGAAATCCATTTGTAGAGAAAGCGAAGGCTTCTGAATTAAATACAATCTACAATGAATTAATGGCCTGTTTCTCTATTTATTTTCATGCAATTTCACTAGTGACAGGGAATAAGAGCACTGACCCTATCATTAATTTCCTTCTGGGAGGACTGTAATTTAGCTGTCTATTTAGGCAACCACTCACTACAGTGAAAAATTTAAAAACAGTAATAAGTATGTCTAATCAAAGAAAAGGAGCTTGAAAGTACATACACACAACCAAAAAATCCCACTTTCAACTTTAGCAAACACCATGAAAAAACATGTAGATTCATGGCCTCTTGTTCTTTCCTTTGCCTGAGATGACCAAATTTTGTGGCAGGAAGCCACAAAGGTCATGTCTATATTTTTAAAGTTTCCTTGGAATAACTGATACTCTTTTTTTTATCAGTTTAATAACATTTGGTCTAATAACAAATAGGAAATATTTTAAGCCATTGTATGACCTGCAGAGAATTTTAGCATCATAAATTTAGAGTCAGAAGGGACTTTAGTGGTCATGTAGTACAGTAGGATCAAACTCAAATAGAAAGGGATAATATTGGCTTAGAAAACCACAAAATAAGATTATCTGTGTTGTAAAGTATACAGGTATGTGTTTTTATTTATCTTGTTAAATATCTTCTATTTATATTTCAGTCCTATTTGGGCCCATTGGGAGTTTTGATATTGGACATGATATTCAACCCTCACTTTTCAGAGATCAAACAACTGTAAACCAGGGAGATTAAATATCTGACCCAAGGTTACACAGCAAATACTTGGCAGACCCACAATTCATAGCCAGGCTCCAAATCCAATGATCTTTCCACTATATAACTGAAAACTAAGAAGAGTAGAATCTGTATTCTTAGGTCAACTGTAACTACACTATGTTGGATATGTGAGGTAGAAACGTTTTCCTGTTTAATAGATTGCTTTCCCTTGAGGTTCACCATAACCCAATCCCTAATTCCCACTGGATGTTCTCTGGTCTCCCTTGCTAGATTAAAAGTTCACTATGGCCTCACCTTAACTCCTCTACAAGGACAGAATTCATTATATGTCATTCCCCCTAAAATACCGCATCCTTAGAATCAGTTACCATGCCTTGAGAACCAGGGGAGGTCTCTGGAAAGAATGTTTGCTCCAAACACTTCCTTGCCTGAGTTTTTCTAATAGACGTTAGCATTCTGGCTACTCTTCAACTCCTCACTTTTATTCTCATCACTGATTAATGCTTCCATTGTTTTCCTCTTTTCTGCCTCTGCAGTGGCATGCATTCCTATCTACCTGGTCTATTAGTATTACTGATTTTTTTTTTACTTTTAGTTTTCAGAGAATAAGCCAATTTCAATCTGTCTACAAGCTTCCATGTAGACACAGCTATCACTGAAAGTCTTAGACCAAAACATTAATGGCACAGCATGATAAATGAAACAGGAATCACTCGCTATGAAGTGTCTGATTTAAAACATAGTCAAAAGAGAAAATATCCTAATCAGCTCAAAGATGAATTATAGAATGAAAAATATACTGAGGAATGATGCTGTGAAAGGAAGCAGAGATTCAAGATTCAAAGACTAATCAAAGAACTGGAAATAAAGTAGGTGCCCATTTATACCATTGGTACCCATTGACTAGCCAAACTAATTGTTGTATATAGATGTAATGGAAAATTACTGAGGCAAAGACAAAGATTAGTGGGAAAAATTCATAGAAACAAGACAAGACATATATGAACTGCCATAGAGTAAACTAAACACCAGGGGGAAATTTCTACATTTATGCATATCATATATATACACATTCACATATATGCATTTATACATTCACATGTACACAAAATAAATACAATATAAATAGAAAGACTAACAAGATAAAAGTAAATGATGTGCTAACATAAGACCAAAATTGGCCACAGAGTAAAGTCAAGAAAATAAATTTCCTTCCCTTTACTGAAGAGGTGGAAGCCTTCGGGATATATAACATATACAGTACTATACCTAGCCAATATTTTTGTTTGGTTTTGCTAAACAGCTTTTTGTCATTTTCCTTTTTAAAAATTTTTCATTACTAATGTATTAGAGGTTGGATTTCAAGTACTGAGTCTGCACCTTTGCTGCTTGCAGGAAAATAACTCAGTGATGAAGGAGATGGGCATCTTGAGATGAAAAGGTAAACTTTTAATGGCTTCTTAGCAGGAAGAGCCAATGACCCAGCATATCTTTAAAAGGAAGCGATTTGCCCGTGTCCTCTTTCTTCTTATCTACAAATGATGTCAGGATTGTTAGAACTTATCCTTGGAGGAGGTATATAGGGAGGAGATTTCCTCAAATGGAAGAAAGGATGAGTAATCTCATTGGGCATCTAGAACTGGCAAGATGAACGGTATTTAATTAAATGATCTGTACATAGGTCTTGGGAATCTTAGCTAGCTTTTCCACTTTGTCTTTCCTTCCTGTAAGACAGATAATGACTGTAAAGTGTCACTGGACTAGGCATGGCCTGTCCTGGAGATAGTTTTATGAATCTGAGAGCTTGGAGACACTTGGCTTACTAGTAGGTGCTGGTTTTCAGAAGATGAAATTTCTGAAAAGGATGATTACCACATGGAGAAGTTTAACCTGAGACTGGCTTACTACAAGACAGGACCTGAATGGACTTGTTCATAAAGTTCAGAGCCAAGATTTTATGTAAAGAACCTATTCACCAGTCCCCCATACTGCATCAGATCTTAATGTTTTAAGTATCAACCACCAGAAAGAATGTAATGGCAATTATGCTATTGCTGCTGCTACTTAAGTTTTCTGTCAATGTGCTTTTGTTGTGAGAGTCTTTAGTGTGCAGCACTTCTCATGTGTGGAGTGAATAAATAACTGTCCCATACTTGATTTATATTATTTATTCAGTACCTTTGAACAATCTATTTTGGGGATATCCTAGACATAAGCTGATAAAAATTGATGAAGCTAAATTTTAAGTCATTCTACTTGAAAGAAAAGGAATCTAGTACCTCTAATTAAAGAATGGGCTTCTCTAGGAGCATGAATACCTGGCTCCAGAGCTGAGAGTTACTCTTAAAATAAAGATGAGATCAAAGTACTCCATCCCCCAGAGCTCTGGAGTAGTTATTATTGTTAGATAACATGAAACTCATTGGAGAATTAAATTAATATTGCATAAAAACAAAAAACATCAATAATCTTCATAAAATAAAACATATCTCTAAAATGAATAAGTAAACAAAAGAATTCTGCATATGTGTGTTTGTGTGTGTATATAATTCAAAGAGTGATTCTGTTGCTACATACAAAACAATTTGGAAATTCCAAGATGCAAGAGATGCAAATGATTTTTTGATAGTACAAATATAAGATAAAGGAAATATTTAAAAAGAAAATTCATCTAAAGATAATTGTGTGATTGAATTGGGAGTTCTCTTAAGGATTGAGACTTAGAAGATGCTTTTAAAAGACTTAAAAGAGTTTATGTAGAACCAATACAAATAAAACAGTGTCATGGCCCTGTAAGAAAATTGTCAGAATGAACAGAGCTCAGATGGGATTTTTGAAGTATAATTAAGGCAGAGAGTCAGTCTAGTAAAGTAGCTAGAGTTAACCTTGCAGTCAGGAAAACCTGGGTGTTGGTTTTACCTATGATGCATACTAGCTGAGTGACTTTAGGCAAATGACTTAACATCTCAGTGCCTTGAAGATTTTAAGTTGCTGATTTGCATTGATAGGGAATTTTTTTAAGTGGATCTCCAAACACCAGTGTAATAACAGAACTAAACAAAAATTTAAAAATAGGAAAAGCAGAGAAAAAAAGGAATAGAGCCCATTGATTAAAGTAGAGAGAATGTTAATGGATAACAGAGCCAGAACTAAATGGCTCAACTCGATTTCTTTTTATTTTGTCTTTGCGAAGGAAATATAGTTATAAAGTTATAGTTATATATAGTCACAAATAAAATGACTTAGAAATAAATATGAAAATAAAAATATAAAAATGTCAATGATAATTCATATTTCCAGTTCTCCACCGATTAATGAATGTTTCTGTTCACATATAGTGAACCAAATTACCAAATTAAATGCTTCCTATTTCCAAGTAATGCCATTTTGTATTCTGTTATCTCTCATTCCACAATATATTAACATACTATTTTATATACATCATACATTTGAGTAAAAGCTTGTGAAATCGGTCAAGATGGCAGCTTAGAGAAAGCTAAAGTTTGGAGCTCCAGAAACCCTTCCTTACCTATCTCAAACGGAATGCTCCTAGGGCATCAAAATTCAAAACAAACAGCAGAATAGACCCCTGAAATACTCCTCCTGGACCTGGATCAAAAGGTCACTGCCTGAGGACATACTCAGTCTGAGGTTAATCCTATCACCAGCCCTCAGAGCTCCAGGAAGCCAGGGCACCTCCCCCTCAGAGTGCAGGGTCCTCTGAAACAACAGTAACCCACAGGGCTGGCAAAAGGGCCTCAGAGCTGAAGACCGAATCCTGAAAAAAATCTGACCCAGTTGAGGGGGCACCCAGACAGCAGGGAAACAGAGAGAGACAGGAGGAGCCTTTAGCCCCCTGACCAGATCCTTCCATCTGAGTCTCACTGAAGGTCCTTGCCTGAGGGCATACTCAGTCTGAGGTTAATCCTATCACCAGCCCTCAGAGCTCCAGGAAGCTGTGGCCCCTCCCCCCTCAGAGTGCCGGTTCTTCCGGCCAGCTGAGGCACAGAAACAAGGGCTAAGCCATAGAATGGACAATCTTCCTAGGGCTAAAACCTCTGAAAGCCAGAAAGAGATAAGAAAAGCTAATCCTCCCCACTCAGATAGAGATGGCAAACTCCACAGAAGCACAAAAAACCCAAAATTCAAAAAAAAAAAAAAAGAAGGGGGTGACTTTGGACATATTTTATGGGGCAAAAATACAAAACACAGAGGAGATAGAAGAGGAAACACAAGCAAATGCTCGGAAACCTTCCAAAGGAAATGGAAACTCTCCACAAACCCATGAAGAATATGAATCAGAAATGATCAAAAAGATGGAAGCCCTCTGGGAGGAAAAATAGGAAATAATGCAAAAGAAATTCACGCATCTACAAAACCAGTTTGACCAAACTGAAAAGGAAAACCAGGCTTTAAAGCAAGAACTAATAAAGCAAAGCCAAAAGATCAAGAAATTAGAAGAGAACATAAAATATCTCACTGACAAGGTGACAGATTTGGAAAATAGAGGGAGAAGAGATAATTTAAGAATAATTGGACTTCCAGAAAAGCCAAATATAAACAGCAAACTCGACATCGTAATACACGATATAATCAAAGAAAATTGCCCAGAGATTCTAGAACAAGGGGGAAATACAGCCACTGACAGAGCTCACAGAACACCTTCTACACTAAACCCCCAAAAGACAACTCCCAGGAATGTAATTGCCAAATTCCAAAGCTCTCAAACAAAAGAAAAAATCCTGCAAGAAGCCAGAAAAAGACAATTTAGATATAAAGGAATGCCAATCGGGGTCACACAAGACCTTGCAAGTTCTACTCTGAATGATCATAAGGCATGGAACATGATCTTCAGAAAGGCAAGAGAGCTGGGTCTTCAACCAAGAATCAGCTATCCAGCAAAACTGACTATATACTTCCAAGGGAAAGTATGGGCATTCAACAAAATAGAAGATTTCCAAGTTTTTTCAAAGAAAAGACCAGAGCTCTGTGGAAAGTTCGACACCGAAAAACAAAGAGCATGGAATACCTGAAAAGGTAAATATGAAGGAAAGGGAAAAGGAAAAAAAATGTTATCTTCTTCTTTTACTCAAACTCTCTTCTATAAGGACTACATTTATATCAATCTATGTGTGGAAAATGTAATGTGTAAATAGGGGGGAAAGAAAGACCAAATAGAATAATCTTTCTCACACAAAGATTCACATAGGAAGGGGAGGGGAAGGAAACTCCTATAAGAAGGAGAGGAAGAGAATTTTTACTTAAACCTTAATCTCAGGGAAATCAACTCTGAGAGGGAAAAACACCCAGATCCATTGGGATCTTGAATTCTATCTTACCCAACAAGGGTAAGGAGAAGGTAAAACCAAGGGAGGGAGGGGGGTAGGGAAAACAAAAGTGGAGGGAAAGAGAGGGGGGAGGGGGAAGGAACAAAAAGGGAGGGACTAAAAAAGGAAACATATCAAGGGAGTGGACAAGGGGGACTGACTTAAAGTAAATCACTGGACTAAAAGGTAGAGCTGAAGAAGAAAAGGATAGAATTAGGGAAGGATATCATAATGCCAGGGAATCCACAAATGACAGTCATAACTTTGAACGTGAATGGGATGAACTCACCCATAAAACTTATACGAATAGCAGAATGGATTAGAATCCAAAACCCTACCATATGTTGTCTTCAAGAAACACACATGAGGCGGGTTGGGTTGATACCCACAAGGTCAGAATTAAAGGATGGAGTAAGACCTTCTGGGCCTCAACTGACAGAAAGAAGGCAGGAGTGGTAATCATGATATCTGATAGAGCCAAAGCAAAAATAGACCTGATCAAAAGGGATAGGGAAGGTAATTATATTTTGTTAAAAGGGACTTTTGACAATGAGGAAATATCACTAATCAACATGTATGCACCAAATAATATAGCACCCAAATTTCTAATGGAGAAACTAGGAGAATTGAAGGAAGAAATAGACAGTAAAACCATATTAGTGGGAGACTTAAACCAACCATTATCAAATTTAGATAAATCAAATCAAAAAATAAATAAGAAAGAGGTAAAAGAAGTGAATGAAATCTTAGAAAAATTAGAATTAATAGACATATGGAGAAAAATAAATAGGGATAAAAAGGAATACACCTTCTTCTCAGCACCACATGGCACATTCACAAAGATTGACCATACATGAGGTCACAGAAATATGGCACACAAATGCAGAAAAGCAGAAATAATAAATGCAGCCTTTTCAGATAACAAGGCAATAAAAATAATGTTCAGTAATGGTACATGGAAAACCAAATCAAAAACTAATTGGAAATTAAACAATATGACACTCCAAAATTGTTTAGTTAGAGAAGAAAACATAGAAACAATTAACAATTTCATTGAGGAAAATGACAATGGCGAGACATCCTTTCAAACCTTTTGGGATGCAGCCAAAGCAGTAATCAGAGGTAAATTCATATCCCTGAGTGCATATATCAACAAACTAGAGAGAGCAGAGATCAATCAATTGGAAATGCAAATAAAAAAACTTGAAAACGATCAAATTAAAACCCCCCAGCAGAAAACCAAACTAGAAATCCTAAAAATTAAGGGAGAAATTAATAAAATTAAAAGTGATAGAACTCTTGATTTAATAAATAAGACAAGAAGCTGGTACTTTGAAAAAACAAACAAAATAGACAAAGTACTGGTCAATCTAATTTAAAAAAGCAAGGAAGAAAAGCAAATTAACAGTATCAAAGATGAAAAGGGGGACATCGCCTCCAATGAAGAGGAAATTAAGGCAATCATTAAAAATTACTTTGCCCAATTATATGGCAATAAATATACCAATTTAGGTGATATGGATGAATATATACAAAAATACAAACTGCCTAGACTAACAGAAGAAGAAATAGAATTCTTAAATAATCCCATATCAGAAAATGAAATCCAAAAAGCCATCAAAGACCTTCCTAAGAAAAAATCCCCAGGGCCTGATGGATTCACCAGTGAATTCTATCAAACATTCAGAGAACAGTTAATCCCAATACTATACAAACTATTTGACATAATAAGCAAAGAGGGAGTTCTACCAAACTCCTTTTATGACACAAACATGGTACTGATTCCAAAACCAGGCAGGCCAATAACAGAGAAAGAAAATTATAGACCAATCTCCCTACTGAATATAGATGCAAAAATCTTAAATAGGATACTAGCAAAAAGATTCCAGCAAGTGATCAGAAGGGTCATCCACCATGATCAAGTAGGATTTATACCAGGGATGCAGGGCTGGTTCAATATCAGGAAAACCATCCACATAATTGACCACATCAACAAGCAAACCAACAAGAACCACATGATTATCTCAATAG
The DNA here is from genome assembly GCF_027887165.1 of Monodelphis domestica. NCBI lineage: Eukaryota > Metazoa > Chordata > Mammalia > Didelphimorphia > Didelphidae > Monodelphis > Monodelphis domestica. The sequence continues at coordinate 59,681,074 of NC_077231.1, read as the reverse complement.
ATGCAGAAAAACCTTTGATAAAATACAACACCCATTCCTATTAAAAACACTAGAAAGCATAGGAATAGAAGGGTCGTTCCTAAAAATAATAAACAGTATATATCTAAAACCATCAGCTAATATCATCTGCAATGAGGATAAACTAGATGCATTCCCAATAAGATCAGGAGTGAAACAAGGATGCCCATTATCACCTCTACTATTTGACATTGTACTAGAAACACTAGCAGTAGCAATTAGAGAAGAAAAAGAAATTGAAGGCATCAAAATAGGCAAGGAGGAGACCAAGTTATCGCTCTTTGCAGATGACATGATGGTCTACTTAAAGAATCCTAGAGATTCAACCAAAAAGCTAATTGAAATAATCAACAACTTTAGCAAAGTTGCAGGATACAAAATAAACCCACATAAGTCATCAGCTTTTCTATATATCTCCAACACAGCTCAGCAGCAAAATCTAGAAAGAGAAATCCCATTCAAAATCACCTTAGACAAAATAAAATACCTAGGAATCTATCTCCCAAGACAAACACAGGAACTATATGAACACAACTACAAAACACTCTCCACACAACTAAAACTAGACTTGAGCAATTGGAAAAACATTAGCTGCTCATGGATAGGATGAGCCAATATAATAAAAATGACCATCCTACCCAAACTCATTTATCTATTTAGTGCCATACCCATTGAACTCCCAAAATATTTCTTTACTGATTTAGAAAAAACCATAACAAAATTCATCTGGAATAACAAAAGATCAAGGATATCCAAGGAAATAATGAAAAAAAAAACACATATGATGGGGGCCTTGCAGTCCCAGACCTTAAACTATATTACAAAGCAGCAGTCATCAAAACAATTTGGTACTGGCTAAGAAACAGAAAGGAAGATCAGTGGAATAGACTGGGGGAAAGCGACCTCAGCAAGACAGTATACGATAAACCCAAAGATCCCAGCTTTGGGGACAAAAATTCACTATTCGCTAAAAACTGCTGGGAAAACTGGAAGACAGTGTGGGAGAGATTAGGTTTGGATCAACACCTCACACCCTAAACCAAGATAAATTCAAAATGTGTGAATGACTTAAACATAAAGAAGGAAACCATAAGTAAATTGGTTAAACACAGAATAGTATACATGTCAGACCTTTGGGAGGAAAAAGACTTTAAAACCAAGCAAGACATAGAAAGAATCACAAAATGTAAAATAAATAATTTTGACTACATCAAATTAAAAAGTTTTTGTGCAAACAAAACCAATGTAACTAAAATCAGAAGGAAAACAATAAATTGGGAAAAAATCTTCATAGAAACCTCTGACAAAGGTTTAATTACTCAAATTTATAAAGAGCTAAATCAATTGTACAAAAAATCAAGCCATTCTCCAATTGATAAATGGGCAAGGGACATGGATAGGCAGTTCTCAGATAAAGAAATCAAAACTATTAATAAGCACATGAAAAAGTGTTCTAAATCTCTTATAATCAGAGAGATGCAAATCAAAACAACTCTGAGGTATCACCTCACACCTAGCAGATTGGCTAACATAACAGCAAAGGAAAGTAATGAATGCTGGAGGGGATGTGGCAAAGTAGGGACATTAATTCATTGCTGGTAGAGTTGTGAACTGGTCCAACCATTCTAGAGGGCAATTTGGAACTATGCCCAAAGGGCTACAAAAGAATATCTACCTTTTGATCCAGCCATAGCACTGCTGGGTCTGTACCCCAAAGAGATAATGGACAAAAAGACTTGTACAAAAATATTCATAGCTGCTCTCTTTGTGGTGGCCAAAAACTGGAAAACGAGGGGATGCCCATCAATTGGGGAATGGCTGAACAAACTGTGGTATATGTTGGTGATGGAATACTATTGTGCTAAAAGGAATAATAAAGTGGAGGAATTCCATGGAGACTGGAACGACCTCCAGGAAGTGATGCAGAGCGAAAGGAGCAGAACCAGGAAAACATTGTACACAGAGACTAATACACTGTGGTATAATCGAACGTAATGGACTTCTCCATTAGTGGCGGTATAATGTCCCTGAACAATCTGCAGGTATCCAGCAGAAAACACTATTCATAAGCAAAAGATAAACTATGGGAGTGGAAACACCGAGGAAAAGCAACTGCCTGACTACAGCGGTTGAGGGGACATGACAGAGGAGAGACTCTAAAGGAAACTCTAATGCAAATATTAACAACATAGCAATGGGTTCGAATCAAGAACACATGTAATACCCAGTGGAATCACGCCTCGGCTACGGGGGGTGGGGGAAAGGAAAAGAAAATGATCTTTGTCTTTAATGAATAATACTTGGAAATGATCAAATAAAATATTATAAAATTTAAAAAAATACGATATGGAAAGAGACAAAAAGAGCAAGCAATTGCCCTGTCAACCAAGTAGTGTATCTCATTAGTACTGAAAATGGCAATATTAAAATATTAATTTTAGCATCAGTGTAATGTAGACTGCAGAGATAAATTGTGAAAAGAGGGGGAGAAAACTTCTAGAAGTTTAGAGACTAAAGATGTAATTTATTCAATGGGAGAAGTGCATTAACTCTTTCAAATTGCACATAGGAACTTAATGCATTAAATTTCTAATTATAGAGGACTAAAAGAATTTTAAAAATTTAGAACTAAATAAATGTCCTCAATAATTCACATGAACATTATTAAAATCTCTTTTAAATTAAAAAGTGTTGATAAATCTTAAAAAAAAATCTTGTGAAATGTTTTTAATCTTTCTTTGACTGTCAACAAAAGAAGTTAATGGCAAATCAGAAATATTTAATAGAGTTCTCAGCCCCCGATACATTGATAAAAGATATTCTTTAACTAATGATATTTCTTCAAAGAACAAATGTTTTATTACCCTTTGTATCCCCACCATTTAGAGCACAAATACCTGTGAAGAAGGAAAATCACAGGGAAATAAATGTTTCTGAACTTGGGCGAGTCATATTACCATCTCTAAATCTCAATTTCCTCAGAGGTCTGGGCCTGAATTCAGGAAGGCTTGAGTACCTGAATTTAAATTTTGCCTCAGATACATAGCTGTGTGACCCTGGACAAATCCTTTAACCCTGGTTGCCTCAGTTTTCCCATCTGTAAAAATGATCTCAAAAAGGAAATGGAAAACAACTCTAGTATCTTTTGAAAAGAAAATCCCAAATTGGATCCCAAAAACTGGACAGGACTGAAAAATAACTGAACAATAACAAAAAGGGGGAAATTGGAGATGATCTCGAAGACTCTTCCCATGCATAAATTCAATGATCCCAAAATTGAAGAAATTGATTTCAATAATTAAAAGCTCTTGTTGACAAAGGAATTTCATGTGAGAATGTATTTACCAAAATACAATGTTCTTTATGAAAAAAAAAAATTCAGTCACATACCTTGGTTGTAGGATTCACAATCAAGTGCTAAAAAAAAAAGGAAGAAAAAAAAGTATGACTCTTAAGCTATAGGAAATTCAACCAGTTGACTGTCTCAAATAAGACCTAGGCTTTTTAGTAACCATGTAGAAAGAGCATAAAGTGAGATCACAAATCAAATACAATGTGGGGCAATGGATTACATACTCGACATGCAATCAGGAAAATGTCATCTATGACATGAGCCCTGTGAGCAAGTCTTTAAAAAGATCTGAGGGCTTCCGTTGCCTGATCTGGAGAATGAAGTTAATAAAATCTTTAGCACCTACTTCTCCAGGCAGTCCAAGGCTGAAATGAGACAATTGAGGTAAAGCCTTTAGTAAAACCTAAAAAATCCTATATAAATGGCAGCTACATTAAACTGGCAACTCACTTTAATCCATGACAATTCTCTGACTGTAGTATATCTTAATTAATGGCAAGATTTCCCTGAGAGCTCATTAACAGGTGGGAAATCGTGTGTTCCAAATTAAAAAATGTCAACCTAAAACTCAAACTCATTAAGTGTGCTTCAATTGACTTGCCTCCTACACAAGAAGAATAATGAGTTAAAAGATTCTAGTCCGGCAATGAACTCAGGCTGAGCCTTAACAAACAAACTTCAAGTCAGAAAAGCAGAGCTTCATAAATAGGTAAGAAGATTGGCATCACAAGCCATGTCCCTGAAGGTTTTATTCTTTTAATATATAAGTAACTGATGCCATGTTAAACTTGGTGACAGCCAAATACAAACAAAAATAAAATAAAATATACATTTTAAATGATTTGTTTATAAATCTTTTTGACACCCTTCAGATCCTCATAAATGGGATAAAAATATTAGGTTATCTTCATTAAGATGGATTATGTTATATTCATTTATCATTAGACATAATTACCTAACAGAATTATATTTTCATTATTAAGTGATTAATTCAAATTGTCATGATAATTTAGTGAAGCTGTTTCAGTGATTGACATCAATCCCATCAAGGCTAAAGACTCACCACAAATGGGACCTCTCCAGTGAACGGAGACCCCCTCCTGACAACATTTGTAAGCATAAGCAGCTATACTGGAACAAAGACACTCACAGTCCCCACCGAGATTACAGTTACAGGTGTCCGTATGGCAGTTTTTGACAAAGGAAGTCACGTCGATCTGTTACAAGAAAGAGAAGGATGGTATTTTTTAAAATAAATTAATAACAAACAATTTTGGATACAGTTGTGAACACTGAGTGCCATGCTACGTTGTTAAAGAAATTTAAGGCCATGCATTTTAGGATTTCTCACTAGCTTAACACTGCCATCTAGAGAATTATACTGACAGCATTCTGGAACCTAATAATTGATCAAAGACTAAAAATCAACACTGAAAACTGAAAAAGGGGTTGGGAATGGGGGAAACTGGAAATTGAAATGGCACCGTTTCACAGCTAAAATATTCATCAGAATCCTCTTAGTATTAGAGACTCAGCAATTCGGAAATCTAACGAATTCCCTTACCACATTTCGGCAGGGGGCAAAAATATCGCTGTACAAAATTGAGCACTCTTTCTTGGCATAAGGAAACTTATTTTGATATGCCTCACAGGGTCTGACAGTCTCATTTGGGTTTTCACACTGTTGGAAAAGAGAAAGAAAAGATTATTTGAAAATGTGTTGAGAATAGCACAACAGAAAGGTGCTTGTATAACAAGCTCCAATTCTATCAATAATAAATATATAACACATACATGTCATAAATAATTTAGAAAATTATGAATTTAGAAATAACCAATTAATAAACTTTTTTGTGCACCTACTACATGTGAGGTAAGCGCTTGCAATCACTGAATTATTAGCACCAAATAGCCAGTTTTTAGAATTTTGTAGAGAGAAGTGGAATGTTCTGTAGATTATTTTATTTGGAAAAAATAAAGAAATAGTATAATTTATTTATAGGTAGTCTTATGGGGGAAAGTCAACTAAAAGGTAATATGATTCTGGGACCCAAAACCATGATCACAAGACATTTTCTTATCCTATCTTCAAACATTATATCCAATGCATTCTCTTGAGACTGAGTAAGCTTCACCTAAAACACTTCAGTGTGCTTTAAATATATAAATAATGTAAAAATATTGTATATTTTATAAAATGGTAGAATCTCAAAACAGAAAGAACCTTAGAGATCAGTTGCAACTTCTAAATTCAACTGCCTTTTCTCAGTTCTTAATCCCATTTCATGTTTCTTCCTTTTCAACACTATTGATTACATCCTTCTCATCATGTACTAAGACCCCTTCTGTTTCTTTGGTGATCTCATGGGTGAAACTATCATCTTGAAGATAGATGATTCCCTAATACATGTTTGTAGTTTGAATCTCTTTTGAACTTCATTTCCACATTTTCAGCTAGACAACACCATCTCTTTGTACCACCGCCATCTAAAATTCAGCATCCTGAAACAGAATTTACTATATTTCCTCCTAACCCCATCCCTCACCCAAACCTCTATTTCTGTTTATTTTTTTAAATGTCTGTTCAAAAACATCTGTGGCTACCAACAACGCATTTTTCCCTTCTGGACCTCAGGTTCTTCAGTAAAATAAGGGGGGTGGGGGAACTGCCATCTAGAGATGACCTCTTCATTTTCTCTCTGGGTCGATTATTCTATGATCCAATTTCCTCATTAAAGATCAATTTGGATCTCCAGATTAATTTATTTCTCATCATATTTTAGATAGAAATGGCTCAGAAGCCATTTACTCCAACCTTTCTCATTTCACAGCTGAGAAAACTGAGGCCCGGAGATGTTATGTGCATTACCAAAGGCCAGAAGGGTATCATTAGACACCAGTAACACTCTCCTTACAAAATAAAGGTGCAGATACATCCGTCTAAATTCTTTTTCCTAAAAACACTTAATAATTAATTCCTGCTTGAGATATATTTTGTATAATTGCTTTAAAAGTGTGAATGTTTTAACTTGCCTGTCCTATTGACCAGCTTTCTCCAAATACCTGAGGACTTCTCACTTCCATGTTATTAGATGTGGTCATATCATTTGAAGAACATTTGTCAAAGTTTCCACATAAGCCTGAAAGTTTTCCCTAGAGAATAAGCAAAAATGTTTCATAATATCCTTCCATCAAACCAGTTTTTGTAAAATATGATGCATAAAATTATTCATACATTTAAAAAGTCACTTGAGCTAAATATTTCCCAGCAATCATTTATTAATAAAAAAAACCCCACTGCACTAAAAATAATGTTGCTATGGTTTTTTCACTAAATATCATTATAGATGAACACAAAATGAAAATGACAAATTTTGTTCAGGAAGAAAAAAGGAAGAAAGCTGTCTTTAAAGTGCTTGTGGATAGAGTGGGAAGAGGAGAGGGAACAGAAAGTAGCAAAAAGAAAAAGAAAAGTGTCATAGAGGAATTTTCTAAAATACAGATGAAAAGGCCAGGAAGAATGAGACACAAAGAAAAGAGGATCCCTGCGGCATAGTTAGTTCTATTTTATATTTTGTACTCTTACCATCATCTTAGAATCAATACTAAATATTGTAAGTATTCCAAGACAGAAGATTTTCAAGGTCTAGACAACTGGGGTTAAGTGACTTGCCCAGAGTCACAGGCAGAAACTGTCTGCAGCCAGAATTGAAGCCAGAATCTCCCAAACTCTAGACCTGGCTTTACAACTCAAAGAAGAATACAAAAGGAAGAACAGAAAGCGATAGAAATAGAAGGGGTTTATTTAAAAAAAAAAACAGAAAAGTTTTAAAAGCTAGAAATTGAAGTTGTATTCTTTAAAAATAAAAGCAATTCAGGAGATGATACAGCTTTACAGATCCATGTACACTCTTTGTTGTTATTGCTCTACTACATACAAAAATGCCCATTTTGTTTGGTATTCTTTAAATTCAAAATAAAAGAGAATAATTTTTAAATTTAAAAAACTATTTGAATATTTCTGCCTTAATTTTTCACCTTAAATATACTCCAAAAAATAAAATAATAATACCAACCCCTACAAAGTCCTACTTATTAGCTATGTCACAGGGCAGGTTGCTGGGGACAGGTAGTAAGAGCAAAGCAAGGGAATGTTGGTCAGGGCAATGAACTTTGGGTGGTATAAGCCTGCTATGACCACTATGGAAGCCTGGATCTTAATCCTGAAATGTTAACCAATTTGGTTATGGCAGCGATGATGACTTAATGCCTTGGCCCATATGATGTAACTGCTTCTGCAAACCTGAGAAATAGACAGGGAAGCCTAGACTTACAGTATGGCCCTCTTTGGATTCGCCATGATAAACTTCGCATGCAAAATAATGAAATGGGGCTCCTTCATGGCTGGGGACCCAAGAAGGCAAAATACATCAGACTAAATCTAAAAATAATCAATATTTCACCTTCTATGCATCTTTTAGTGAAGATGGACTGACCACTATTAACAAAACCAACAAATAATGGATGTTTACATAGGTTTTAAGACTGGCCAATATTTCACAGGAACACTATTGTCATTGGCCATGGTATATTCCTTCAAAACCACTGTTGAAGCTGCTAGAATCATGGGTCCAGATGGGCCCTAAAGTACAATCTCAGGGAAATTGGGACAATGACTATAAACTTTACTCATTGTCAACTTTTGACAGTCAAGGAATCTCTGAAACAACTACAATGAATGTCGGTATCAACAGCCTCATAATGGAAGAAAGCCATTTAACATAGGGATTGTTTCTTTCCATAAATATACTCTGCAAAAAATTGCTCAAATGAGTAAAATATTAACTCAAATTTATATATTTCTTTGAAACTTGTCAAAGTATTTTCTACAAAACAAACCTGTTACCCAGTTATGGAAAGACTAATTGACCACACAAAAGGAAGGTATAAAATCTAATATTAATTAAATCTTTATAATATCCATTGATTGTGTTATAATAAAATACATTAAGCATTTAATAAGTCAATAACCACTTGGAAAATAATATGTTGTATGTGTGGTGTAAAATAAGGGAAGAGATCCTGCATTTAGAAGAGAAATCTGTCTCAGGGAGAGATCAGCTGAAGAGAGTGGAGGAGCAGCGAGGAGAAAGTTGAGGGTTCTGGAGAGGAATCAGAACTCTGGGAGCCAACTGTGTTCTTCCAGCCTGGGACATGGAGGAGAAAGGTGGATCTCCTGAAAACTGAGAAAGAACTTGTTCCTTTGAGACCTGTTTTCCCTTTTGAGACCCTGAAATATCTCCACTAAGACTCTCAACTACAGCTATCTGAAATCTAAGAGGGATTGTGGATTTGGACTTTGACCAGAGCCATCCAGATCCTTCCTGGGACCATTCTCTTTTCTGGGACATTTTCTTTTCTCTCTCTCCCTTACTTGTCCCTTGACTTACACTTTTACGGTTTAGCTAGTTTAAGAGTAGGGGCAGTTGGCAAAAACGAGAGGCCAGGGCTGAGAACCCTTTGGCCTCCAGACTCTGAAAGGCCAATCTGCAAGAGGGGAAAATCTTTAGGGCTTCCTTTTACTCACTTCCCATTTTTCTCCCTCATACCTCAGCCATTTCCTTTCCTACTTCAATCTCAATAAATCATTTGAAAATTAGGACTTTGGGTTTGGGCCTGCCTCTAGATAATAGAATAAAGGGGATTCGAATTTGAAATCATTGAGACAGGATTTCAAACTGAAATCTCTCAAAAAACTTGGGTTTGTCACACTTCTCACCAAGAGAGGGTTTGATTTTTCAGACCCCAGTACTTTCTGACCAAGGAAACTGTCATCTTCTCCTTGGCAGTTGGCCATTTCTAAACCCCCGGAAGGTTGATAGTTAATGTCCCTTTGGGAAGTAGAATTACAAGGGATCATTTTGTCTCACAGAGGCAGATTTGATCTCAGGAGCCCTGGGCTCCTCTGAGGAAGGCACCTTGCTACCTCATTGAAGCAATCCCACTCTAGTCTCCTGCTTTCCATTTCTTAAGACAATCTCTCACAGAAGCCACTTCCCCTCCAAGGAAACAGCACCTGGCTTATTTCTCCCCATAAGTAATGGAGGAGAGAAACAATCCTTTCCCTCTCTATCACTCCTTTTCCCTCCTTTTCTCACCTCCTTCAGTACAGTGGCTAAAATACAAAGAAAGACTAGTGAGTTGACCAGCCATGGAATGTAATTAAGGCTTGAAGACATTGGCTATTTAAATATGTTTTGAAATACCAATTTTAGATATTTTGTATGTTTTATAAATCTTTCTTATATTTTTGATAAATCTATAAAGACTATGGGTATCAGATCCTAGCTATAGAACTTTATATATAAAGAGATTATCTTGAATCCTCACTTGCTAGAAGAGTGGCCGGCATATAATTAAATACTTAGACATCTAGATGGCTCAGTGGATAGAGTACAGGATCTAGTCAGGAAAACTTCAGTTCATATCCAGCCTCAAGACACTTGCTAGCTCTGTGACTCTAGGTAAGTACTTATCCTCAGTTTATTCAAGTGTAAAACAGGAAAAATAGCACCTACCTCCCAGAACTGTTGTGAGTATGAGATTAAATAAAATGTATAAAGTGTTTTGCAAATCTATGTTGTTCAATTCTTTCAGTCGAGTCTGACTCTTCAGAACCCCATTTGGAGTTTTTTGGAACAGATGGTAGAGTAGTTCTCTATTTCCTTCTCTAGCTCATCTTACAGATGAGGAAACTGAGGCAAACAGGGTTAAGTGACTTGTATGAGGTAACACAAGTAGTTTGCCTTTTCCTTTTCGAGCTCGTTTTACAGATGAAGAAACTGAAGCAAAAAAGAGTTAAATGACTTGTCCAAGGTCACACAGCTAGTAAGTGTCTGAGACAAGATTTTATTTCATAAAAGTGAGTCTTCCTGACTCAAAACCTGGCACATCATCCACTGTGCCACCAGCTGTCCAATACATACACATATACATATGTGTATTCTATGTATACTCAATATGTCTCTTTACCCAAGTTAAGAAATTTTGTTGTTAAAATTTTCAAGGTTCTAAATCACTACCAACCAATTTTATTTATAACCATAGTTTTTAAGAAAATATCTGTGAGGAAAAAAATTTTAATGACTTTGACCCCAAGCGATAGCTTCTTCCTTTAAAACTTCCAACATCTGTGGTTTCTTTGCTGTGGGTACACACTCCAATGATGTAGGTCTCCACCCCACTATGACCTGGTAGATAATCTTCAACTGTTGTTAAAGCCAAAAATTCCTTTTCCGCTGAGTCAACTAGTGATGAGCTTTTCCAAATGTAGTTATGCTGGCCCTCTAGATGATAGATGTGCAATCTCTTACTGGGCTGATACTTGAAGTCTTTCCAGCTTGGTAGGATCTGCCAGAGGAATTTAGAACTTGTGCTATGCTGGCATAGCCTTTGAGAGTCTAGGGTCAGCTCTGGGACAGGCTGGGACCCTGGAAGACTTCAGGGGAAGTCATGAAACATCAAAAAGTTTAAAATTTAATATTACGTCCTTTATGTTCAAAAGAGAGAGAGGCAGCATAGGGAAAAGAGACTAGAAGGTGAGTTGGAAACTCAGAAGGATTCAGTTCTTTCCTCTGACGCACTTTGGGTAGATCACCTAACCTCCCGGCATCTTAGTCAGCTTTCTAGAACCACAAATGGCACATCAGTGATTTACTGATATGCATCAGTGCTGAGTTTCCATATCAGAACTTTCTTGAGCTGATTTTTTTAAATGCCAATAAAAACACCCCCCCAAAAAATCTTAAATCATGTCAAATTCTGACCTACCTTCCAATGAGATCCAACCTTGATATGTATGGTTGTCTTCTTATCCCAAAGAATTGTGATGTCTTTCTCTGGGAAGTATACCACAGCATAGTACCCGGCCTTCCAAAGCTGGTACGTTGGCTTATTTTCCAGGAAACCTGATCGTTTCTGAGGCAAAGGACATTTGAATAAAAAGATCAATTCCATGTTACCCATGACAGAAAAGTAAGCCTTTATTGCTTTCACCCAAAGTGAACACATATCTGTTGGTCCCCTATTTTGTTCTAAGTATTACTGGTGTGTGAGAAAAGAAAAGTACAAAATCAGATCCCTTTCAAGCCCTTTGTGAAGGTAAAATGAATACATGTGAAATTGGGTCATACTCTATAAGGTTCTCTGCACCAAATTGAATGCTAGTTAAGATTGGAATGGAGGGTAAAGGGCATTTCAGGCATAGAGATTAGCACAAAGAAAGAAAGGGATCTAAGAGTGAGTAAATCACATTTAGGGAACAGTAGAATTAGAAAAGACTTTGTGCAAGCTAGCTTGGCAACATCCCTAATATAGAAATCTCCTTAAAATCATTACTAGCAAGCCTTCATTATAGTTCCATGTCGAAGATCTCTGGGGATGGAAAACTTTCTGTCTCATGAGGTCAACCATTCAATTTTATTACTGGGAATTTTTTAATTAAATGGTCAAGAGTAGGTTATGATGTATATGAATGGAGAATTTTGCAGAAGTGGCATAAAAAGAAGAGAAAGCTGTTACCAGAAGAGGAGGTGAAATGATCTGGTATTGAAAGAGGGACAAGCAATGGCCAGCTCTTAGGCACCATTGGAACTCATTCAATATGAGGAGACCTAGAGTAAGAATGCTGAGTGGACTCCCTATGAAAAGAGTATGCAGAAAGATGTGAGTAAGGATACAATAGGATGAGAGGACATGGATGAGCTACAATCTGAATCATTGGAGGGAACCGTAAAGATCACAGAACCATCCAAATTTTAAACGATTTCCCCAATGTGACTGCAAGATTCTTGGGACTGGAAACTATCTTTGGAATTTCTTTGTATCCTTATTACTTATAATGCCTGGAACATAATTGGCACTTAACAAAAATTAGTTCACTGACTGACTAATCTCCCTATCATGTCTATCCAAAGGAACTTAGGTCAGCCTGTTGGAGATGCACAGAATAAGATTTTATTTGCAGATAGAAGCCTTTAGATTGTTTGAAACATGTTTTCTGCAGTCTAACATCCTAGTTCCCTTCAATGACTACTGATAGAACATAGCTTCATGTCCTTTGATCATTGCGTCATGGTGTTATGGTCTGTCATTTTCTCTTTTCTATTCTTGACTTTGCCAAATAAAAGAGGGATAGTTACTACACTGCATAAGACAAGAACCTGTGAATGAACCCTCATCACAGAATGTCAATCTGCCAACTGGAGAGTCTTCCCTAATGTTCTTCATGGATAAGAGAGGTAAGGAGATCCCTGGAGCCAGAATCTCAGACAAGAATCTAATTAGTCTAATTGTGGCAGTTCTAATGAGCAGCAGCCTCCCTTCCAAATCTGAGCAGCTCAGGCTCGTGCCCTAACTACTAATTGCTACTCAGAGGAAAGACTGCTCCACCACTGGGGTCTTTGTTCCACCAGGAACATCTCTCCTGCTGCAGTGTCAGAGCTTCTGACAAAGAGGAAGACTTGGGTTCTCATATAGGACCAACTGAAGAAAGAACCTCAGAAACTATGACCTCAGGGAAGGAAGTTCTATATGAATGACTTACCTACAAAATCATATGATTCTCATAATAGCCTTTTCCAGAATGCTAGAAGATCTGGGGATGGAAGATTAGATCATCAGCATTACACTGTTGCCCTGTCTATTCTCCCTGACATAAATTGAGTGGGTTTGGGTACAGAGGAAGGGATTAAAGTTGGAAGGGCAAGACAAGACAAACAAGCACAGTGAGTCAAACTACATTGTGCTTAGCTAGTCTACCTGCATGCCTCTACCCCTTGATTCCCCAACACAACTAAGTTTCATGGATAGAGATAGTTGCCACTCCATAAAATAACCTTTTTAAAGAAACAGACCAGAAAACCCTAATCCAGGACATATAACTGATGCACAACCAGCCCTTGGCAGGATACCTAGAACTGGAACAAGATCCTTAGGATCCTATGTCTAGTTGCACAATTTCACTGCAAGTACAAGTCAGATCCAGTGCCAAACAGTCGCTAAATTAGGAGAAGTAAGGCAGCCATATAAGAGGAGATTATAACCAGCAATGGAATACATGTTATGGTTGTTATATTATGACTTCATCTTGTGCTGCCAATTAATAATCTGGTTGTTAGTTAATTAGTATTAAGTACCTACCACATGCCAGGCACTGTGCTAAAAGCTAGGGATGCAAAGAAAGGCAAAAAAAAACATTCCATACTATGAAAGATCTCATATTCTAGTGAGGAGACAACATGCAGACAACCATGAACAAAACAGATACACACAAGACTAACTGATGGTATTTTCAGAAGGAAGGCACTAAAATTAAGGAAAAATGGGCTGGCTTTTATTAGAAAGTGGAACTTTAACTACTTGAGTCTTGAAAGAAGTCAAGAAAGCCAAAGAGATGGATTTGAGTAAAGTCCATGCATCGGGAATAGTCAGTAACAATGCTCAGGCTATAATAGATTGTTCTGTTCAAATAGCAAGGAAGCCTATGTCATTCGATAATAGAACACAGAGAGGAACAAGGTATACAAAGACTGGAAAGGCAGAAAGGGGCCAGGTTATGAAAGATTGTTTAAATAAACTTTCCAACAGATAGTTTAGCCTCTATTATAAATATACCCTGATGTTAAAGTTACAGGTCTCAAAATGGCAGAATATAGGGCACACAACATTTGGACATTAGATCATCACTGGACATCTCCAGCTCTTCTATCTCACTCAAACCATCATCTCTACTCCCTCCCCACTAGAAAATTGAAGTGCTCCTGGAAATCCCATAGTCTTTGATAGGTTAGTTTTAATCTCACTTTACTGGGTCCTAGGACTCTGTAGAACACCTTGGACATCTCCAGCCATGCTACTGAGAATGCTATCTCCTCTTCTTTCTTCTCTTGCAAAAGGTGTCCTTTTGGCATGATATCTACCTCTCTTCAAATGGAAGCTCTAAGAGACTATCTAGTATGTTCTAATTTGTATCTTCAATGCTGTCACAGAGTAAATACTAAATAAATACTTTTTCCTATGTATGAATATCTATTTATCTTTTTCTTTATTCATAGGTATCCTCTTTGTCAAAATTACTGACTTCATTGGCAGATTGTCAAGATCCTCAAGAAATTTACAAATGGCACATAAGGTATCCTTCTAGGAAACACAGGACATACCCAGCTGGTTACACTACCCATGGAGAATAGATGATTACCACAGGGCTAAGTCATGGCAATTGTGCTGTCTCATTAGACCAATGGTTCTCCCTTGATTTTTCATCTCCTCTTTTGCATGTATAAGTGACCTATTGGTCTATTAATGGCTAATCATTATTTGTTAATGGGTGGCTAGATACAGGGCTGGGCTTGGAGTCTAGAGGTCTTTAGTGTAAATCCAGCTTCAGACACTTACTAGTTGGATGAACCTGGACAGTTCATTTAACCCTGTTTGCCTCAATTCCTCATCTATAAAGTAAAGATAATAATTGTGCTATCTTATAGTACTATCTTAATAATTGTACTATCTTATAGGTTTGTTGTGAGGATCAAATAAGATAATATTAGTAAAGTACTTGGCACAATGCTTGGCCCATAGATTTCCAACATTATTCAATTTAATGTGATTTTGAAGAAGTAGAGAATAATTCTTTTGCACTTGTAGAACTTAATCTTCATTTGTGAAGTTAAGGATAATCAATTGACTGATTTTATAATATGATTATGAGTAATTAGATTAGTTTGAATAGCTGAGTAAGTTGTCTTCATGTTAGATTACGGAACATTTAAGAACATAGCCCTGATTGACTACAGTTGAAGGATCTTTGCCCTGGTTTTGACCATTCAAGTTTCTTATGGCACAGAATGTCATAAGGTTATTCCTCAGGGCACAAGATTTCATAAGGTTGGGTAGAAAAATCTCTGGCTATTTGGGGAGCCTTCTATCCCTGATTCTTTCACCCAACTAACCCTAGGAAGAACATGGCCTTCTCAACTCTTTACCAAGGGTCTTTCACTACATTTTCCAATCCAGGAGACCTTTTGATCACCCTTGATGTTTTCCAGTTTTAACCCACCAATGAAAATGGATATTTGAGTTATATCAGTCCAGAAGGGACTGCACTAGTAGATTATTGTTTGAACTTAAAAGACTGTAAGTGTTTTAGCATG
The DNA here is from genome assembly GCF_027887165.1 of Monodelphis domestica. Classification (NCBI taxonomy): domain Eukaryota; kingdom Metazoa; phylum Chordata; class Mammalia; order Didelphimorphia; family Didelphidae; genus Monodelphis; species Monodelphis domestica. The sequence goes on along the minus strand of NC_077231.1, from coordinate 59,665,495 downwards.
GTGGATCTCAAACCTTGAGGAATGTCTGAAAACCTAATTGTGGAAGGAGACTGGTTCCTTTAATAAGTAGTTATTGGAGCTCTGCCTCAGTTGTTTTATTGCAGATTGGAAAAAATTGGTGGCATTACAAGATTTTTTCGATGTTGAATGTCATCCCAAATAATAGAGCACTCTCTCTCTCTCTCTCTCTCTCTCTCTCTCTCTCTCTCTCTCTCTCTCTCTCTCTCTCTCTCTCTCTCTCCCTCCCTCCCTCCCTCCCTCCCCAACTTGGAGTTATCTTCAAATTTAATAAATAATCTATGTATGTTATACCCCACATTATTCATAGAAATGGAGACAAGGACAGAGTTCATTGTTCCTAATTCTGATTCCTAGAATCATACAACTCTAAAAGAAGCTGGATATATTCAACTGCTCAGGGATGGGAAGGAATCCCTCCACTAAATGGGAGTTTGAATTATGAATCTATGATTCAGGTACTAAACTCTAAAATTCAAGTGACTTTGGCTTCTAGAAGTTTTATAGTTATTTTAAGATATGTTGAGAGCATAGATCTCAATGGCATTCTTTCCTTCAATTTACATCTTGTGATTTGGAAGATTGGTTTACCAAAAGAATCAAATCATAGCATAGTAAATTCCTGTTCTACTACCTACTAAGTGCAAAGCATTGTGCTAGTAACAACATAGATATATTGAAATGATAGTTATTTAAAACAAATAAATAGCATTAGAATTTAAATTTTCAGAATTCTCTCCATTTTAGGAATGTAGATGCAGAGGCAAAAATTATTTACTAAGGTCACTCAGAATTCACAAGAAAACTGAAAACCCACTGAGTCCTGTTTTACCGTTGGTCACATTGCCTGATCACAAATATATATATATATATATATATATATATATATATATTTATCCCTGCCTTTCCCTTTCCATGGGGTGACCACCATTCCATGTGGTCTGTCTTTTTCTTTCCCTAGAGGACAAAGACTACTAATATTTTTACCCCAAGCACTTAACACAGTTTTTACACATACTAAGCATTTTCCAAATGCTCTTTCATTTATTCATTCATTTGAGAATATCTGGACAAATTCTATTTGGATGTAATGGAAAACCATGCTTTCATAAGAGATTATAAATTTGAAGAATAAGAAATATGGGAATATTTGAAGGAACTTTTCTGTTAAGATGAAGTAAGCAGAACCGAGGCAACAGTGTGTAGTTGCCCATCCTTCATTTTTGAAGACAACTAATAACATCAGTAGGGATGTCTTTTGGCTCACCAGTGAATTGGATTTAAGGGAGGTAGAGTCACACAAAGTCAATAGTCTCGCTCTCTCTTCCAGAGTCATTGAAGTTCAGTGGCAACACAAAAGTCAGGACAACTAATCATGACTCTGGATTCAGTGAATGGCCTTGGCTTCTTCTGTATCTGACCAAGCTTTAAAAGCTCCACAGAACCTGCATCTATCTCCTTCATGACTGTTATAACAAATTGTTCTCAGTCATCTGTTCTACTAGGGGAAGACTTCTCATGTCTGGGGCAGATACTCACCCCCCCCCCCCAACTCACCAAAGGGTTTGAGACTCGTCAATTACCCTCTACCTGGTTTAGCCTGTCTGTGGAGATGGGTTTACTGGCATGTGGCTACAGTACATGCTACAGCTTCTTGGAGACTCAGGTGAGAGCTGGGTGCCAGGTGGCTAACAAAAGTGGATAAGCTGCCCTGAAAGAGGCTCATCAAGTTCTCACATTAGAGGTACTAGTCTTCTCTGAATACTCCATATCTGTGGTGGTGGTAGTGTTACAAGGGAGGGGTCAGTGAAGAGATGGGGCATGAAAACAAGTTACCAATAAAACTTAAAAATAAAATAATTATAGGCATATCAGAGGCTATTTGGCTTCTAAGAAGTCTATAGAAAATAGAACACAAAACAAAATAAGTTCTCTCCTAAATTTACTCTGCTCAAAGAAAAACATATGATCAATCACGTGGTTCTATGGGGATATGGTGGGGGTTTGGGCATTAAAAGATCACTCTACTGCAAATGTGAATAGCATGGAAATAGGGTTTGAATAATGATCCATTGATAACCTAGTGGAACTGCTTATCAGCTCTAGGAGTGGGAGAAAAGAAGGGAAGAAAAGAACATGAATTATGTAACCATGGAAAATATCATAAATAAATAAAATTTTTAAAAAGTAAACATTTATAGAAAAAAATAAATGTATTCTACTTAAGGTAAATTGAAGAGAAAAAATAATGTGTTTGAATTCACTAACCTGTTTGTAAGGAGAGTCATTCAAATAAATCTCAGTGTCCCCAACAGATATCAGTAAACTTTTTGAACAAATAATGTCATTATCAAAGCACTTTTTGTTCTGAGCAATAACAGCTATTTCTGAGTCATCTGCACTCTGTAAGATTAAGGAGAACATTGTGTTAGTAACCATGACTTCAGTTAGAGTAAAATTTCAATCACATTCCTAATAAAGACCACCATGATTTTGGTTTTTCCAAAATAATTGCTGAAAACAACAACATCCTGCATTCATTCAATGAAGGTTTTTAAAAATACATACACAAGGGAATGACACCAAAAAACTGAGACAGAAAATCTCTAAAAATAAAATGGAGCAGTTGAAAAGAAGTTATTAGATCTTTAGATAGAAGCTGTTAACCTTGCTGTTGTTGTTCATGTCTGACTCTGTGTGATCCCCCCATAAGCTTTTCTTGGCAAAGATATTGGAGTGGTTGTCATTTCCTTCTCTGCTGGATTAAGATAAACAGGTTAAGTGACTTGCCCAGGATCACATAGCTAGCAAATACCTGAAGTCAGATTAAAACACAGGTCCTCCTGACACTAGGCTCAGTGATCTATCCACTGAGTCATTTAGTGGTCTCTTGGGCATGTTCATAATTCATCCAAAGGGTCCTTCTAAGGACAAATTTTAATTGGTTTTTTTTTTCAAGAAATGTGGACGTGGGTTTTAGTCCAGATGCTATGGGGAGGGGCACTCATTCATTTATTTTTTTCTCTTGTTTTGTTTTTGCTATAACTAAAGCTTTACTTAAGAACTAACTATAATTAATGCTATGACCAACTATGATTCCAGTGGATGAATAGAGAAGCATGCTACCAGGGGTATACTAGAACCAAGGTATCACTAGATTTGATTGCTAAATTTTCATTGTGAGCACTTACACATCAGAAATCTGGAAAATGATAAAATCAGGGCTTGAATTATTGCATTAGTTATTGTCTAGACTTAAGAAAGTAATGGAGGAAATGTTAATAGCACAGATTAAACTTAAAAGTGTTCCATATGAACTTTTTCTCTAGAAATGCAGTTTTTAAATATTTACTAGCATTTTTTGCTATGACACTACTCACCTCCTTACAGAAAGTTAACAGATTCAAGATTCAGAATTAAAGAATTTTTGGTTATAGTCAACCTGAAATTGGTTTTTCTTTTCTGCTTGGTTTTTCTTCACTGCATATTTGTTACAAGGGTTTCATTGATCTTTTTATTTAAATAGAGAAAGGAAGATTGGAGGAAGACAGAATAAATGCTTTTTAACTAAAAGAAAAAAACCTATGGCTTTGGTAACAAAATACTTCTCTTGGATAAACTTAAAACATCCTGAACTAATTGTCTATATTTTATAGTAATAAGAAGATTTGAATCATCTGTACTCTGGAAGATTAAGGAAAGCATTGTGTTAGCAAACATAATTTCATTTCTCTATGGAATCATAATTTTAGTGAAGATTTAAAATATAGAAATATTGTTATAGAATTCATAAAAGAAAAAATATAGCACAAAGAACAATATATCTCTAAAGAAAAGAAAGAAAAGATAAACCTATCTAGAAAAACAAATGAGAGAAATTATAAATGGTTTAGTCTTTATACAGATAAATGCTTCACTAAAATTCTTCAAGGCTGACTATTCCAGAATAAAAAATGAGGGTTAAAGTAGGAATATAGGAAGCACTAAAGATAAATGAGCAGAAAATAAAATATATTTGCAGGTCTCCATATAAATAATGAGAATCTACAATTATATCAGCTTGAACACCTCCCAAGTAAGCATTCTTTCTGCCTAGCAAATTACATCTATAAAATAAGTAAAGCAGCCTTAGGGAGTTGCTACAGGTAAGTAGAGATTAAGGAGGGAGCATGATTTGAACCCAGGTCTTCCTGTTATCAAATCCCATACTTTACTACTGTAGTAGGCCTTTAAGCATAGTCTAAGAATAGTTAAATAATGATTTGACCACAAACTAAAATTCAAGCAGACTTAAAATATTTGGTAAGTGCTAATGAATATCTATACATTTTTACAAAACTATGAGCCATATGTGAAAAGAAATTAGGAAGGATCTGGTGATTAGGGGTAGAGGTATAGAGTTGCAAAAATGAGCCTCATTAAAAGATTTCAGAGACAATTAACAATAGAAAAATTGAAGAGGTCTCATCTACATTTGCCATTAATACTTTCCATGTTCATCCCCAAGTCCTTCCATTTTCTTCTCATCAGGTTGAAAATAATTCCTTTAAGAGTCCTTCAACTAATAGATTCCCATGAAAATTAAATCATGAGAGAAGAACTAAGGAATCTCAGAGAGAGATGACATTTCTTTTGGGGCTTAATGCCTTATTTTCACAATTTCCACTGACTTTTCATTTTTTAAATCTAATCTTAGCCCTTTAGATCTATAATATGGAGGTTAGTTTTTATTCTAATGACTAAGTAAATTCCACAGACATTAAACAATCCTAGAAACAGAAGAATTCTTTGTTTTTGAGTCATTTCAGTCCTGTCAGACTCTTCATGACTTCATATGTGGTTTTCTTGTCAAAGACACAGGAATAGCTTTTCATTTCCTTCTCCATCTCATTTTATCGATGAGGAAACTGAGGCAAACAGGGTTAAGTGACTTGCTCAGGGTCACACAACTAATAAGTGTCTGAGGCCAGATTTGAATTCATGAAGATGAGTCTTCCTGACTCCAGGTCTGGTGCTCTGTCCACTGAGCAACCTAGCTGTCCCTGTAAAACTCAAAGAACCACATCTAAAAATGCTACCTCTTAATGATTGTTGACCAGAGTTTCCCTCTCCTATTAACTGATCACTGTGTCATGCTGTGCACATTTTCTTAGCTATGATTAACAAATGATTTCTTCTGAGCTTTTGTTTCTTATGAAGCAATTCCTTTATCCAGCATCAATTTGATTGTGAAAAAGAGAACAATGAGGATCTTTAGGATGATTACCCCGTGAGTCATTTGAAGTCATCATGCTCTTCTATTTTATATTCAGCTTGCAGTGCATGTCAGTAATTATTTTCAAGAAGGAAGAGGAAAAAATAGGTCAGGACTTTAAAGGTGGGGGAAAAACATTTTGGGTTTTATTTTCCTATTGCTTTGGGGCAGAGCTCTTTAGAGGAAGAGAGGCAAAAAGTTGGGGAAAGACTTTCCCTGTCTGTTACAAAGATCTTCAACCTTCTCCATACTAATGTTTAAATTAAAGCAAAGCTATGGAAAGCTGTGTTGCTTAGAGGATGGAAGAGACAGAAAAATCTGAGAATTGAATCCCTTCGCAGATGCTTAGTAGCTGGGTGGATACCTGGATAGATAACCTCCTCTCTGCATGCCTCAGTTTCCTCTTCTATAAAATGGGGATAATAGCACCCCCTCATAGATTGGTTGGAATGTCCAAATAGAACAACATATTAAAAGTACTATATAAACATTAGCTTATTACTATCATTTGGTGTAGTATAATCTCCTCTATGACAATGCTAGGCAGATAATAAATAACTTAAAATGAAGTCATATCCTTTAAGTATAACTTCTCTTCATTGTCCACTTCTAATATATTTTAAATTAATCTCAGACTTGGGGAGTGATAATACGTATGTATGGCTAGGCAACATAATATACAAATCTACAAAGCTTACAAAAAAGGCCAATATGTATGAACAACCATCATTAAGCATAATTATTTTTCCCTAGAACTGAAAATGGTTGTGACAGAACTATTTTCCAAAATATAGACATATACACCTAGCCCATAGGGACAGCTAAATTATTCAATGGATAGACTACTGAGCCTGGAGTCAAGAAGACCTGAGTTCAAATCTAGCCTCTAACATTTACTAACTGTTAGCCTGAGCAAATCACTCTGCCTTTTAAAAAAATCAAGTCATAAACTGAAAGAATTGAAGAAATTGGAATTTTCCTTTATTGGCTATAGAGTTAACCCCCTAGGATAGGGACTAAAAAAGACCCTAAAGGAACACTCAAGAGGAATCCAAGTTCCAGATTTGTCAGTCATTCAAGAATTCCTGATGGGACCTCAGCAAAAGAAATACTGCAAGGGACAAGAAACTAATTTCTAAGTGTTTCATTTGCATAATGAGAGTCTGGGACTGATAAACATCTGCATTTTTAATTTCCTGTCAGTGAAGACAATGGGATCATCATATGAACTTAAATCACTCTAAATTCTTCACTGATGAGTAATCAATATGTGATGGTTATGAGAGGGATAATGAAAATAGCATTGAATTGGGAATCAGCGGAGGCATGGATTCAAATCCCACAACTATTTACCATCTATCTAATCTTGGATAAATCATATAATCTGAGTGTCCGTTTTCTCATTTATAAAGCGAGTTTGCTTCCAGAACTAAATTTCATAATTATTAGCAGTGACTCCAAGGGACATGCAAAAAGGTGGAAATCAATGAGATTTCTAAAATGTGAATTGAGAATAAGAAGCAATCAGTATGTGAAGGCAGTGAAGTCAAAATGAACTAAAAATAGGAAGGCGATACGTTACTCAGAAGGTAGGAATGAAAAATAAATGACTAATCTAGACTAGAGCAGAGAATTCAGAGGTTGTCAAGTTTTTCAATCATGTTTGACTCTTCGTAACCCCATAGACCAACTGTTCATGGGGGTTTCTTGGCAAAGATATTGGGGTGGTTTGCCATTTCCTTCTCTAGTTTTATGCAAGCAGGGCTTAAGTGATTTGCCCAGGATCACATAACTAATAAGTGTCTAAGTAAAGATTTGAATGATAGCTCCAGTGTCCATAGGGCCAATTGAGTGGACAAGAGGGGTTGTCTAAGATATGAAGCCTCCTCTAGGTGACTGATGTAGCCTGAAGACTGACTGTGCATTAGAGCATGTGCTCCTCAAGATCAGGGATTATCTTTGTCTTTATATGTATATAAATCTTAAATTTATTCATGATATATGATTTACATTTCTGTCTGGGCCCCTCTTTTGCCCTAAAGGCATTTCTTAGGGTGATTTCTGCCAGGATTGGGATTCAAGTTCTGTTCCTTATTGCCAACAGAAGTCAAATTTGGGTCCATGATTTTCACTTAGGGTTTTGGCAATCAGAGCTTTGAGGGGAAGATATTAAAGGCAGAGCAAAGATATGAAGAACAAAGAGAAATGGAAAATTGATATATAATGAAGTTTGCTAGTGCACAAAAGAACATACACATCGAACTATGATGTGACTTCAAATGGCTTCATCATCAAACAGCAACAAAAATGGTAGAAAACCCAGTGAGTGATATTATTGTCACTTTATCAAGGTAATTTATTAATGGAAATAGTTATGGAGTAGCATGTTATGAAGCCATATTGTCAAGAGCCTTGAATATCAAGCTACCTTTTGGTAGGAAGTAATCATTGAAAGATTTGGGGCAAGGAAATGAAATGCCTGAAGTTGTTCTGGAGCTGGTGGATTAATTCGCCTATGAGATGTAGGATGGATTGGAGCAATAGGAAGATTGGAGAAGACCAATTGAAAGGTGTTAGTCCTTGGAAGAGATAATGATAGCCTAAACATAGTGGTATGGTAGAAATAAGGAAAAGAAGATAGAAGCTGGAGATTGTAGAAATAGAATTAATAGAAGCAAAAGATAGATTATAGAGATAGTATATATATATATATATATATATATATATATATATATATATATATATATATCAGATTAGCCCACAAAAATCTTAGCTCTGCCATTAGAATTTTCCAGGAATGGACTTCAGAGTTCATCTATTCTAACCCCTCTTGCCATATCATTTTATAGAGCAGGAAACAACCCCAGAGAGGTTTAATGACTTGCATAAGGTCACATAGCTAAGAAGTATATGAGAACAGATTTGAGCCCAGGACCTCCCATCTCTAGACTTGATTTTCTATCCACTGAGCCACTTAGCTGCCCCCTAATATATCTGCTAGTAAATGTTTGAAGCTAGGAGGGGAAAAAAGAGAATCATGTAAAAGAGATAAAGTAGAGGAGATGTAGCTACCTTAATAAAATTGATTCTTTCCCTAAATATTTCCTTCTTTCCAATCTTTCCCTATTATTGTTGAGGGTGTTACAATTCTCCTGGGCTCATAACCTATGCATCATTCTCAGTTTCTGTCTCTCTCTCACCCCTATATCTAATCAGTTGCTAACTATGTTGATTATACTTTCATAACAACTATCATTGCATCTCAGTGGTACAATGGGTACAGTGATGAGCCAGGAGTCAGAGAGACCTGAATTCAAATCAAGCCTTACTAGTTATGTGACCCTAAGCAAGTCACTTAATCCTAGTTGCCTCGGTTTCCTGATCTGTAAAATAAGTTGAAGAAAATGACAAACGACTAAAGAATCTTTGCCAAGAAAACCCCATATGTAATCACTGAGCAACAGCAACAAACATCTCTCATACATGTCCCTTTCTCCCCTCTGAAATTATTATTACCCTGGTATCGCCCTCATTACCTCATGTCTGAACTATTATTCCAAGCTTCTGGTTGGACTTTCCAGTTCAAGTGTCTCCATGCTTGAGTCTATACTCTACTGAGTTATCAAAATAACCTTCCTAAAGCACAGGTCTGATGAAATTACTCCTTTATTCAATAAATTCCAGCATCTCCCTATTGCTTCCATGATCAAATAAAAAATTCTCCAGTGTTCAAAGCCTCTCTTATCCTGGACCCTTCCTACCTTTTGAAGTTTTCATAAACCATATTGCCTCCATCTACTCTATGATGCAGTGACTATGGTCTTCTTGCCTTTCCACTTTTTGTAGTAGCAAAGAATTGGAAATTGAGAGGATGCTCATCATTTAGGGAATGGCGGAAAAAGTTTTGACATCTGATTGTGATGAAGAATTATTGTGCTCTAAAAATTAACAAGGGGGCTAATTTCAGAACAAAAAAAGACAAGATCTATATGAACTGATACAAAACAAAAAAAGAAGAATTGAGAGATCATTGTGTCTAGTAACAGCAATGTTGTAATGATGATCAGTTCTGAAAACCTTGGTTATTGTGACCAACAGAATAATCCAAGATAATTCCAAAGGATAAGAAAAATATGCTATCCATCTCCTGGACAGCACTCTCTCTCTCTCTCTCTCTCTCTCTCTCTCTCTCTCTCTCTCTCTCTCTCTCTCTCTCTCTCTCTCTCTCTCTCTCTGTCTCTCTCTCTCTCTCTGTCTCTCTCTCTGTCTGTCTCTCTCTCTCTCTCTCTTTCTCTCTCCCCCCCCTCTCTCTCTCCCCCTCTCTGTCTGTCTATCTGTCTCTCTGTCTCTGCCTCTGTCTCTCTCTGTGTGTCTCTCTGTCTATCTCTCTTTCTCTCTTCCTTCCATCCTCCTTCTCTTCCTTCCTTTTTTTGAAAATTCACTAATATAGAAATATATTTTGAGTGATTTCATATGTATAATTGATATTATTATCCTTGTGAAAGGGGGAAGGGTGAGAGAGAGAATTTGGAACTCGAAACTTTAAAAGAAAAAAATATGTTAAAAAAGTCTCAAGATTCCTTTCAGGATCAGCTAGATGGCTTGGTGGACAAAGCACCAAACCTAGAGACCTAGGTCCTGGGTTCAAATTATACTTCTTAGCTGTATGATCCTGGGCAAGTCACTGAACCCCTACTTCCTCATCCTTATTATCATTCTTCTGCCTAAAAACCACTACTTGATATCCATCCTAAGACAGGACAATTTTTTACATCCCTTTTTAGACCTAAATCTAACTATACTGTGTTTAGAGACATTTGGTGCTAGAATCCCACTTTGGCCTTATGAATTCTCCATTAATTCATGCAATAGATGATGTCTATAAAGCTCATCAGGTAAGCTGTCAAGCAGTTTCTGTTACCAATCAGGACTGGTAGCCTTGCAAAAGAGAGACATTACTGGATCCCAAAGCTGTGATCCCTGAGGGAATGGGAGAATTAAAATGTGAGCATGACAAGAGGAAAGAGAAATCCCTTCAAAAGACAAGGAGCAGTCCATAATGAGTAAAGCAGGGCCAGTAGGGTTATGATGTCAGAAAGGCTCCATACTCAATGTTTTCCACAAAATGCTTAGTTCTAAACTCACAAAACCTATGCAATATGTGCAAATCTATCAAGCTCTCTGAATGAGCCCTGGAGCATTTTCCATGAATTATCTCATCTGATTATGAACCAGTGTGTCAGGAAGTTCTTCACCTAACTTTGCTATAAGCCAAACAAGCCTTAGTACAAGAAATGAAACTTTTCCTGTGAGAGTCAAGGCATTTCAAGATAAAAATCAAAAACCTGAGAAATCATAAATGTGCATATGAGCAGCCTCAGCAAGACACGCACTGTCCCAAATGTCAGACACAGAAAAACAATAGAATCAAAAATGTAGAGCTGAAAGGGATCTTTGAGACCATCTTCTCCATCTTCTCATTTCTCCTGAAATTTGTTGATGAGGAAATTAAGACTAATGGAAATGAATGATTCAACCGTGGTCACATAATAGAAGAAAGACAATCACGATTTTGAACCAAGATCCTCTAACTCCATGCCCAAAGCATTTTTGCCCATTGTGCCATGCTTTTGTAAAATGGATGTAAGATGAAGAATTCAAAGACTTATAAGAAGACTTATATGAACTGTTGAAAAGCAAAGTAAGTAAAACCAGGAAAGCAATCAGCCTGAGGACTACTACACTGTAAATGGAAAGAACAACAAAAAAAAAAGAATGTGAATATTGTTGAATTATAAACAACAAAGATTGGTCACAAAAGAAGAGAGGAGGAAGTGAATGTCCCTTCCTTTGTTGCAGAGTGGAACTGTCAGAATTAGATGAAGTATTGATAGAGCCACTTATTTACTTTCCTTTTCTGCAAAGTCATATTCTCTATGGAGACTAGGGGGGAGAATTGTTTTGGGAATGAAAATAAAATAAAAACAATAGATATAAATTCCAATTTCAAAAACAATTTCAAAAGGACATTAATAAACCAATCTACACAACTACAAAAAAGAGGCCCCCTATGCCAGTTATAATAATATAATATTCTGCCCATAATTTGATAACTAGATGTTCTGCAGGAAAAGTGTCAACTTATTTAAAATGATGTGAGAGCATCTAGAACTTGTAATGTGGAGGAGGAAAGGGAAATGCTTGACAAGAGAGAAATAAAGAATCTTCTAGTATTCACAAAATGGATTCCAGTTCCTGAGAAGTACAAAGTAAAAAGAAAGGGATTGGCAACAATCCTAACATATTTTCAAAAGAAATACTGATGATCCCACAGCATGACCAGAAAAAAAGGGAAGGCTTTTTGCCATGGGAAAAAACTCGACTGCTGAAGCAACCAGACAACAAATTATGATTGGAGAAAAATCAAAACAGAAAAGATCCAAGCAATAGGAAATTGACTAGGCAGCCTGATTAAATTTCAAGACTCAGAAAAACATATTGCATTTGTTAAGTTGAATTTATCTCTAGTATGAAATCATTATCATTCTGCATGGCCAAAAACAATATTTTTGATTTGCCATATGTTGTTTGGCTGAACTGTCCTGAGAAGAAATGCCACACTGCTTCTTCCTCTCCTTAAGTAAAAATCAGGCTTTTGAGAAATAATAATTCAGGAAACTACTGGTCAGAACTATGAAAAGGGGAAGAGTTCATGTCTAAACAAAAGATAGAAAAGATCACATAAGATAAAATAGTGATTCCACAACATTTTAAAGGTTGTTTTACATAATTAAACTAATACATTTAAAATTAGAATGGAAAAAGATCTTGAAGGGAAAAAATCTTTGTAGCAAATTTCTCAAATCCAAGATATATAAGGAAATCATTCAAACTTAAAAGAATGAGTCATTTTACTAATGAATAAAATAGTCAAATGAGCATGAATATTTCAAAAGAAGGAATCTAGGCAATCAACAACCATGTTAAAAAAAATGATCCATGTGACTAATAATAAGGGAAATGTAAATTAAGGCAACTATGATGCTCTATCTCATACCAATCAGATGGGCAAAGACAATAATAAAGGAAAATTATAAATTTTGGAAGGGTTGTAGGCCTCTACCTCTAAAGAGATCAAAGAAAAAAGAAAAAGTCTTCATATAGACAAAAGATTTATAGTAGCTCTTTTTCATAGTGGAAAAGAAATGGAAATAAATTGTAAACCCATCAACTAGGGAATGGTTGAATAAATTATTACATGTGAATATTAAAAATGTTATTGAAAGAAATTATAAAGGGATAGTTTTAGAGGAAAACTGAGACTACTATGAACTGAAATAGAATGAAATGGACAGAAACAAGAGGATAATTTCCTAATAACAACAACATTGTAAAGAAATGTAACTTTTAGGGATAGCTGGGTGGCTCAGTGTATTGAGAGTCAGGCCTAGAGACGGGAGGTCCTGGGTTCAAATCTGACCTCAGACACTTCCTAGCTGTGCGACCTTGGGCAAGTCACTTAACCCCCATTGCCTAGCCTTTATCATTCTTCTGCCTGGGAACTAATACATAGCAATGATTCTAAGATGGAAGGTAAACGTTTAAAAAAAAAGAAATGCATTGATCAAACATAATTCCATGGACCAATGATGAAGCAAGCTACCTATGTCCTTAAAGAGCAGAGATGGACTCAATATGGAGAAAGAGAAGAATACTTTTGGATGTGGCCAGTGTTGTGGTTTGTTTTGTTTGTCATGCTTATTTGCTCTAAGAATTTTTTGTTTTCCTTTTTTTTTTCTAGTGAGTAGTAAGTAGGAAGAAGAGGAATGGTAGGTTTGGTCTCCCTCTGTCCAAAAAGAAGTAGTGAATAAAAAGACCAGAAGAAATAACAGACAAGCAACACAGCTTTAAATATCACATCTTGAATTTGTTATCTACTTTAAAAGGTAAGAAGATTCATATCTTAAAGATTCACAGGTACATGTTTAGTCCTCTTCTTTGTTTGACAATGTCCCTGGAAATGTTTGTTTTTGTGTTTGTAAAGTTCAGAATAAAAAATGATAATAAAGCACAAAATTATAAATTATATTTAATATTTTGTCATTTTAGGTTTTTTTTTTTTTAAACTCTCACCTTTCTGTCTTATTATCAGCTCAAATACAGAAGAGCAAGGACTACACAATAAGTGATTTGCCCAGGATCACAACTCTACGAAGTGCCTGAGGCATATTTGAACACAGAACCTCTGGATGCCAGTCCTGGTGCTCTATTCACTGTGCTAACTAACTGCCCCTATTATAAGGTTTTTTTTTTTTTTTTTAATGCCACAAACTTGCATGCAACAAAACAAAACTACAGAAGCTCATTTGTCCTAATCAGGGGACCCTCTTCAAAAAGAGACAGAAAATATGCTTAGCTGAGTACTTTGTTTGAATCTTTCCTTTGCCTCCTTTTTCTGCTCCTGAGATTATTTTTATCCATCTAAAAGTATCAGTGACTATCTCACTTTTTTTACTTTCTTTTGTACACACACACACACACACACACACACACACACACACTCTTCCAACCAAGTCTGTGATTTCATCTGTGCTGATCCCATCAATCATACCATTGTAGTTTTCTTTGTGATTTTCTAGACCAGAGTTCTCTGTGGCCACCACTCGGTCATGTGCCATTTTTCCTTCATTAGAATATAAGCTCTTTGGCAGCAGGAACTTTCTTTGGGTTTTGTTTTGTTTTGTTTTGTTTTGTTTTGTTTTGTTTTGTTTTTAATCACCAGTGCTTTGCACAAGCTCTTTTTTTTTTATCCATTCATTCATTCATTTGTTCCTTATCTGGGACCTTTTAGAAATGAAGAGACTTGCCCAAAGTTATAGAGAATTATGTAGAGGAAGAGGGACTTAAACCTTGGTTATTGGGGTTCTATCAATCAACAAGTATTTTTTAAGCAGTACTATGAACCAGGACTGCTCAATGGTGCAGTGGATAGAACATAGGGCTGGAATTGGGAAGATTAATCTTCTTTAGTTCAAATCTGTGTTATTCTGGGCAAGTCACTTAACCCTGTTTGCCTCACTTTTCTCATCTGTAAAATGACATGGAGAAGGAAATAGCAAACCACTCTAGTGTGTTTGCAAATAAAACCCCAAATGGTGTTACCAACAGTCAAACACAACTGAAACCACAGAACAACAATAACAACAACAAATTATGCATCACAGCTTTATGTCCAGTTCAAATGTGATGCAAATTATATGATTAAAAAAGAAAGCAAACAAACAAGAGTAGGATGGAACAAATGAAAAACAATTTAACAGGGGCAACAAGTGGATGGAGAGCCATGTCTAAAGTTAGGAGGACCCAGGTTCAAATCTGACCTTACACACTTCCTAGCTGTGTGACCTTGAGCAAATCACTTAACTCCCACTGCCTAGTCCTTGCCCTTCAGTCTTAGAGTTGTTAGTAGAAAAGAAAGTAAATGTTAGAAAAGAGAGGAGAGGAGAGGAGAGGAGAGGAGAGGAGAGGAGAGGAGAGGAGAGGAGAGGAGAGGAGAGGAGAGGAGAGGAGAGGAGAGGAGAGGAGAGGAGAGGAGAGGAGAGGAGAGGAGAGGAGAGGAGAGGAGAGGAGAGGAGAGGAGAGGAGAGGAGAGGAGAGGAGAGGAGAGGAGAGGAGAGGAGAGGAGAGGAGAGGAGAAGAGAGGAGAGGAGAAGAGAGGAGAGGAGAGGAGAGGAGAGGAGAGGAGAGGAGAGGAGAGGAGAGGAGAGGAGAGGAGAGGAGAGGAGAGGAGAGGAGAGGAGAGGAGAAGAGAGGAGAGGAGAGGAGAGGAGAGGAGAGGAGAGGAGAGGAGAGGAGAGGAGAGGAGAGGAAAATGACTGAACCACAACATGAGTTAGGCAGTGTGGATGCAAGAACAATGAATGAAAAATTCCTACTAGCTTACATTCTAAAGAAAGAAACATATATAGAAATATAAGGGGGAAAATGAGACAAATAAATACAAGGTGGACCCTAGCAGTGAAGGGGTTCAAGAATGGCTTCCAATAGAAAGTAGTGCTTGAAGAAAGACTGAATGTTGTTGCATATTATAGGCATTTAATCATTGTTTGTTGAACTGAAAATAGTGCACAAATCTCTGGAATTGCCTTTAATATTCTTCACGTTTTGTCTCTCATTAAATGGAACACGCTAACAGAACTTAATTTCATAGACTGAATTGGGAAACCAAATTTCATAACTCACTGAAAGGAAGAATGAATGTTTCCTTTGACATGCTTCCTGCAATCCAGGCAGGTGCAACTTATTAAATTTGGAAACTAAGCATGAAACAAGCATTCAAACAGAAGGATGCAGGAGAAAATTAAAGTGGAGGCAGGGAGTCAGATTAAGGGAAGCTAACAGCTTTTGCTAGCATAGCGAATTGGCCCTGTTGAATTCATATTACCAATAAAGAATACAGATGCAGCTGATTCAGCATGAAACTCTATTCTACCAAAGATGGAAACCTATGCAAATATCTCCTTGAATCATTATCTCCAGTTAGATTGGAGATCTGTTTGCAAACACACTGAAGAATGCAATGTCCCTCTTTGTTCTGTATGTGTGTGTGTGTGTGTGTGTGGTTTTTACATAGCTAAATAAGGAAGAGATAGGAACAAATTAAAGTGGCATCCTAACTCCAAATCACAGAGCTCAAGAGTTGCAAGGGAATTCAGACACCATCTTGTTTGATTTATACATGAAAATAATTATCTCTACAACACCAGTTCTGGAGTCAGAAAGATGTGGGTTCAAATCTCACCTGTGACATTCACAATGGGGTGAATTTGGGCAAATGATAGCCTCTAATCCTGTTATCTCATTTCAGGATCTTGTTAGAGCTTCTCAACACTACTCATTGAAGACTTAGAAAAGCTCAAGGAGACTTTTTTTTAACCCTTACCTTCTGTCTTAAAATCAATGCTAAGTATTTGTTCAAAAAAGGAGAGGTAAGGACTAGACAATGGATGTTAAGTGACTTGCCCAGGGTCACAAAGCGAGGAAGTGTGAGGTTAAATTTGAACCCAGGACTTCCCATCTCTATCCACTGAGACACCTAGCTACCCCTCGAGGAGACTTTTGATAGACTTTTGCAGTCCTAAATTACTAGCTACCAGCCTCACTGGTTCAGGAGGTCCAGTTAAATATGGTATAGAATATGTCAACTCCTTCAAGAGGAAGGAAACAAGTATTAATTAGGCACCTATTAGGTGCCAGGCACTGTGCTTTGCAAAAAATATAAACATTTTATCTTTGCAACATCCCTGGAAGAGGTACGTACAACTGCTATCCTATTTTACAGATAAGGAAACTGAAGCAGATTGAGATTAAGTGATTTGCCCAGGGTTACAAAGACAGTATCTGAGACAAATTTGAATTCACATCTTCTTGGCTCTAACCAACTCTGTGCTAAACCCAGGATTTGTTTTAGAACAAAATTGCCCTGATTGATCAATTTTAGGAACATTTATTCCTAAGCAATTTAATATAGTGCCTGAGCCCAGGAAGAAGTAGTCTCCCTACACTTACCTACCAATATCCCCACAAGGAGCCCCACATCCAATTACAGTTGTACGTAAAGCTACTCAATGTACTTAAAGACTACATTCTAGTTCCTTCTGGGCTCTCTGTAGAACTATCAGTAGCATAACACTTGACATGACTAGTCATGCAAGTTCATCCAATTCCTAGCCTATTCCACTAGGTAGTTTCCAGTTTGGGGGGGGGAGGTATGAGAGCTGGGCATGGGAGGAAGAAGACAAAGGGGAAGGGCAATGCTAAGAACCATGCACTCCTAAAGCTCGTTTTATGCTTCATAATCCCTTCACATTACTTCTATGAAATTACTCTAAACAGACTTTCCTCACCTTTGACACTTCTGCTTTCAAACTAAGTTTACTATATCCTTCCTCAAACGATTTACTTTACCTAAGACTCTAAACTTTGACCTCACCTTATCTCAGTTTTCTTTTTACCCACCTTTGTCTCAGCTTAGACCATGTCTTTCTTCTGCCTCCCCATCTTCTCTTTCTCCAAGTTTATTAATTACACCCAGTCTCTGCCACAACCCCTTTTTCTTTCCTTCAATCTCCCCATATAGGAGACTAGATCTAAGATGCATTAATAATTTAAGTAAGGGTTGGAATAGAGTAGGTGTTAATACTTGTTGACTTCCTGCTTCAAATCTCTCCCTTCCCTAATCAATACACAGAAGTGATTTTCTCAAAGTACAGAAAGTGACTACCCATCACTCCACTCAATAAACACTCAATTGTTTCTATTGTGACTGTATTCCTAGTGCTTAGCACAAACTCTGATGACTTTTGTTGTCATTGTTTTGAGTCATTTTCAATTGTGTCCAATGCTTCATGACTCCATTTGGGGTTTTCTTGGAAGATACTGGGGTAGTTTGTCATTCTCCTGTCCATTCCTTACAAATAGTAATCAACTGTCAGTTGGTTCATTTATGACATGATTGCATGAAATGATTTAACCAAAAATATAGTTATTAAGTACCTTGCATATACAACCCTGGCTCTGGGAAGCAAGTGGATAGAAATTAAGTAAAAGCCAGGATCCCTCCACAAAAGTTTTAATTTTAATTAGGGAAAAAAATATTATGCCTTTTTATAAGAAAGTATAATGTTTCAGTCCCAGTCCTCAAACTATATTACAAAGCAGCGGTCATCAAAACAATTTGGTACTAAGAAACAGAAAGGAGGATCAGTGGAATAGACTGGGGGCAAGTGACCTCAGCAAGACAGTATATGATAAACCAAAAGATCCCAGCTTTTGGGACAAAAATCCACTATTCGATAAAAACTGCTGGGAAAATTGGAAGACAGTGTGGGAGAGACTAGGAATAGATCAACACCTCACACCCTACAACAAGATAAATTCAAAATGGGTGAATGACTTGAACATAAAGAAGGAAACCATAAGTAAATTGGGTAAACACAGAATAGTATACATGTCAGACCTTTGGGAGGGGAAAGACTTTAAAACCAAGCAAGACATAGAAAGAGTCACAAAATGTAAAATAAATAATTTTGACTACATCAAATTAAAAAGGTTTTGTACAAACAAAACCAATGTAACTAAAATCAGAAGGGAAACAACAAATTGGGAAAAAATCTTCATAGAAACCTCTGACAAAGGTTTAATTACTCAAATTTATGAAGAGCTAAATCTATTGTACAAAAATCCAAGCCATTCTCCAATTGATAAATGGGCAAGGGACATGGATAGGCAGTTTTCAGATAAAGAAATCAAAACATGAAGAAGTGTTCTAAATCTCTTATAATCAGAGAGATGCAAATCAAAACAACTCTGAGGTATCACCTCACACCTAGCAGATTGGCTCACATGACAGCAGAGGAAAGCAGTGAATGCTGGAGGGGATGTGGCAAAGTAGGGACATTAATTCATTGCTGGTGGAGTTGTGAACTGATCCAACCATTCTGGAGGGCAATTTGGAACTATGCCCAAAGGGCAATAAAAGAATGTCTACCCTTTGATCCAGCCATCGCACTGCTGGGTTTGTACCCCAAAGAGATCATGGGGAAAAAGACATGTACAAGAATATTAATAGCCACACTCTTTGTGGTGGCCAAAATTTGGAAAACGAAGGGATGCCCATCAATTGGGAAATGGCTGAACAAATTGTGGTATATGTTGATGATGGAATACTATTGTGCTCAAAGGAATAATAAAGTGGAGGAATTCCATGGAGACTGGAAGGACCTCCAGGAAGTGATGCCGAGTGAGAGGAACAGAACCAGGAGAACATTGTACACAGACTGATACACTGTGGTACAATCGAAGGTAATGGACTTCTCCATTAGTGGCGGTATAATGTCCCTGAACAATCTGCAGGGATCTAGGAGAAAAATACTATCCATAAGCAGAGGACAAACTGTGGGAGTAGAAACCCCGAGGAAAAGCAACTGCCTGACTACAGAGGTTGAGGGGACAGGTCAGAGGAGAGACTCTGAATAAACACTCTAATGCAAATACTAACAACATGGCATTGGGTTCGAATCAAGAACATATGTGATACCCAGTGGAATCATGCGTCGGCTATGGGGGGGGGGAGGAGGAAAAGAAAATGATCTTTGTCTCTAATGAATAATGCTTGGAAATGATCAAATAAAATATTATTTAAAGAAAAAAAAGAATATTCATAGCTATGCTCTTTGTGGTGGCCCAAAATTGGAAAATGAGGGGATGCCCTTCAATTGGGGAATGGCTGAACAAATTGTGGTATATGTTGGTGATGGAATACTATTGTGCTAAAAGGAATAATAAAGTGGAGGAATTCCATGGAGACTGGAACAACCTCCAGGAAGTGATGCAGAGTGAGAGGAGCAGAACCAGGAGAACATTGTACACAGAGACTGATACACTATGGTACAATCAAATGTAATGGACTTCTCCATTAGTGGCAATGCAATGTCCCTGAACAATCTGCAGGGATCTAGGAGACAAAACACTATCCACAAGCAGAGGACAAACTGTGGGAGTAGAAACACTGAGGAAAAGCAACTACTTGACTACAGGGGTTGAGGGGATATGACTGAGGAGAGACTCTAAATGAACACTCTAATGCAAATACCAACAACAAGGAAATGGGTTTGAATCAAGAACACATATGATACCCAGTGGAATCACACGTCAGCTATGGGAGAGGTGGGGGGGAGGGGAGGAAAAGAAAATGATCTTTGTCTCTAATGAATAATGTTTGGAAATGATCAAATAAAATATTGTTTAAAAATAAGAAAGTATAATGTTTCAATGGGGAGTGGTACTTTTTCTCAAGTATTCTTCAGAAAAAAATAAAATTCTAAAGAATTACATCAATAAATCTACATATTTAATGTCTTCATCTATAATCATAGACCAAAGGAACCCTGGGGAAGCAATTACAGAAAAACAATCTTTCTCAACTTTTCAGAAGTCCAGCTCCCTCAATCACTGACAAAAAGACATGTGGGAAATAATTTTGTGAAGGAACACACTAAAATGTCAGTGTTCCAAGTTTTATTTACATATCTGGGACAGATAAATTTTCTAAGTACTAGATTGAAACAATATGCCACATCCATCTACTGGTCCTCCCATATTTCATTTTTTGGGGGAAGCATACATATTTATTTTTATTTATATAAAACATAATAAAATATATGACATCATAATATAATATATACAATTTGTTATAAATATGTAAAAATATTATAAATATGATTATCTAAGGGAAACAGATTCTCACATTAGCTATGTTCAAAAATCTGTGCCTCATTCTTTTTTTTTCTCTCCTTTCCACTATCCCCCCTCCTCAAGAAGGAAAGTAATTATATAGGTTGTACGTATATTGTATAATTCCTATTTCCCTGTCTACCATGTTGTGAAACAAGAGACATATTGCTTACACTAGAGAAAAGTTCATGGAGGAAATCAAGTAAAGAATGGTATATTTCAATCTGCATTCAAGTTCCACCTATTCATTCTACGGCAGTGGATATTCCCCAGTCTTTCTTGTCCAGTCTAATCAAATTAGATATAAAGTAGTATGCCAAGGTTGCCAACTGGCGAACCCTCATCCATTTTCCATATACATGTATACCACCCACTATAATCTGACCTGGTTCATCCAAGTCCTACCCTATCCTGCTGTGTACTTTGACACCCTCAATTTCGCAAAACCTCTGACACCATCAAAAGAGCTAAATGTCAAAAACGGACAGTCAATGAGTTTGAATTCTGCCTCATTACTAGTTATGTGACCCTAGGAATGTATAATTATTATTATTATTTTAAATTGCATAGTTTAAATTCCTTGAGAGAGAAATTTTAGGTTAAGAAACATGCTACCTCTCCAACTCCAGAAACTGAACTATTTGGAGAAGACACCATGAAGATGCCTCCACAGACCACAAGCTGCATGAGAAAGATCAAGAATGAATTTTGGGTGTGATTGATTGAACATTTAATTTGTATGTATACTCTTATGCCAAAGGGGACTGTCCCCAACTGGCTTTTTGTCAATGCTCCTAGTAATCATCGCTTTTGTTTTTTTTTCTCTTATCCTCAAATTATTGTAATCTTTAAGTTGATTATGTTTCCATGATCCTTTTGGGGAAACTGGTTTCCCAATACGATCACAGGAGGATGTAAAATGGAGATTTGAACCCTGGACTTCAATCCCTAGAAGTCCTTGGTACTTCCCAGAATTCCCTATAATCTCACCTGAGTCCTCACCTGAGTGTGAGAACACAATTTAGTATTTAAAGGGCTCTCTGCCTCCCAAGTGCTCTCTCTTCCACTTCAAAGCAAATGCGTCTCTCTACTCTGCATGCAAGATGTAGTAAGTGAATTGTGAATGGGCTAATCAGCCCTAGGCACGTGCTTTTCTTATTTTGTATTTTCTTATTTCCTTGATTTCTAATAATCTTTAATAAACTTCATAAAATATAATATTTTTATCAGTAGAGACTCATTTAACTGTTAAAGGCAAGACACTTAACCTCTTCCCACTTTGGTCACCCCACTTATAAAATGGAAGAAATGATAGCACCAAGTCCCAGGGTTGTTTTGAGTATTAAATGAGATAATCTTTGTAAAGTACTTTGCAAAGCTAACGTTGTATATAAATATTCATTACCTCCACATCTGTAATTGAAAAGAAATCCAGTTCTTCATCCTTCCAATTATTTTTCTTCCTCCTTACTAACAGGGTTAGGAAGGGAGGTGAATATGCTTCTTTTTCCCCCGCTTTCTCTTCCAAAACATTCCTTTACCACATTTCATCAATGGTCTTTCTTCTTTTGGGATAATGAAGCTCAATGCTCATCTTTCTCTCATTGATCAACCTCCAGGTCATCTTTCCAACTTTTTCAATTATTTTATTTTCAGGCTCATATTCTTCCTTTGCCTCCTACCCCCTTTCCTCATCCTTAGGGATATCAATCCTCACATTGACCATCCCTTTGACAATTTGACCATAAAATTCCCCAATATCCTCAACTCCAAAAGCCCCTTTCTCCAACTCCTACTTCAATTGTGATATTATCCTATCTTACACCTAAATATTTATCACAATTATATTCCCTCCATGAATTAGAATTTTGCTGTTCTATTACAATATCTCATCCTCCTAAACCTTCCATTATCTCACTCTAATTAAACTTGTAATTGAAATGTTAGACCCATGACCCATAACCCATAACTATTTTCCTAGTCCATTTTCCTTACTCAGTCACCTGGTCAGTTAACAAGCTTTAAGTATAGGGCTTACTCTGTACCAGTCGACATGCTTAGGATGTGAAGAAAGACAAAAACATACTCCCCACCTTCAAAGAATTCATATTCTAATGTGGGAAAAACATTTTAAAGTCCATCTATATACATACACATATATGTATCTATTTGGTGTAAGTGGAATATAGTCTAGCTCCATTTACCTCTCCAAAACCAGCCTTGACTCTGAATTCTAACAAGTAGTAATATCCAGTTCTATGGATCTTCTCTATTTCCAATCTGGGAAAATACATGGCTAAATAACTATTAACATCTGATTACACTATTTGTTCTGTTCTATGGCTGCTAAAAGAATCACAAACTCAAGCAGATTTTCACCTCCTCAGGGCAGACCTTGACTATGGTTTGCCAATTCTTCTCATCTGCCTCCTACAATTCCCTACGGTGCTTTTTCCAAACCATCTCTTCTGTCCTCCCTCTGACTACTTACTACCAACCCTCTTACCAGATATCATCGAGGAAGAGGGGAGATACAATTTCAAGGAGTGAGTAGTCAGTAGGGTCAAGTACCACAGGAGGTCAAGGGATGAGGACCAGGATGGAGGAAAGGTCTGATTTGGCAAGAAGCCAGTCCCTAGTTATCTCTCAAGGAGGAGTTCCAATGGAACCATGAAATTTCAAAAACGTATCTGCTCTTGATTTAAGGTCTAGCTAGGCCTTGAAAGAAGATTCAACATTGTAATGTTGCACCTCTCTTTGCTAAAACAAGGCTTGTTCTGATTATACAAATACTCACAGGGTGTACTTTCATCACCTGGGTCTTGTTATTCCCTGGATGAAAAGCTACAGGCAACGTGCCATCTTGCTTCATTATGTGACTGCCAAAGAACTTCTTGAACTTTAGAACTCCACCATTCACAGTGGCTCATTTTACAAGAAATTCAAAATCACTCACAATAAAGCACCCCAAAAAATCAGGTTGGTTGAAGGAGTCTTAACACATTGGCGTTATTAAAAGAGTGAGAGGTTGCAGGCTTTAATGATCACTTCTCAGTTAATTGCAATCATTTTCAAATGAGACAATTAGCATATTTATCTGATGATACACATAAACTAGAATTTTTTAAAAGTTCTTTACTGACACAAAGGGCAACAATCTCAAAAGTTTTCATTTATCTGGAAGTTCATTACATGGTTATATTGCGAGAGGTTAGGTACTTATTGTGCAGACACTTTCATCACTTTCTCCAGGCACAGATTTTCCATTTTTAACCTAAATTACTGAAGCCAAAGATGTTGTAAATAAAATGCAGTGATTTCAGTAATTCAACAGGATTTCTATTTCAGGGATTACAGAGTATTTCATCAAATTCATGGTATTACAGTTCAAACTATCTGTGCTGTTTACCAATGACCGATTCTGGCATTTCAACCACATAATAACTAGCATTTATAGAGCACTTTGAGGTTTGCAAAGCCCCTTGCAAATTGTAGCTCATTTTACACTCACAAGAGCACTAGGAGGTAGATGCTATTATCATTTCTAGCTGAAAGTTGAAGAAATTAAATCTGACAGAGGTTTGGTGAATTGCCCAGGGCTACACAGCTAGTATCTATGGCTTACCTTGAGCTCAAGTCTTCTCGATTTCAGGCCAAGTTTTCTACCTACTGTGCCATCCAACTACTTAAAAGACTCACATTTCTAGAATTATCTTTTGACATGGAGAGTAAGTTATAGACAACTTGACAATCTTCAACAGTGAAGAGAGTTCCCATACTGATGAAATCATGGCTTTGGCCCTTCTCCCCAAAAATATAGTTTCCATAGTTCATAAAAGACATCCTTCCTGGTTTTTAGCCTTAAAATAGGGATTAGTTTATAGTTTTATATTTTATAAGAGCAAATATTTAATACTAGTAATAATTACAATATAATCTTTTAACAATTACAGAATATTTTATATATATTGCCACATTTGAGCTTCACAATAACTTTTCTGAAATAGGCATAATGGATATTATGTCCATTTTACAGTTGAAGAAACAAATTCAAAGAAGCTAATGACTTGCCCATTGCTACACAGCTATAAAGTGTCAGAAGTAGAACTTGAAGTCAGGTCTTCTTAACTCTAAATCCCAACAGTCTATCCCCCCATGGTTATATACTTGTATCGTTATTCACACACCCAAATTTAAGACTCCAAAGCAAAAAGTACTGCTACATTGTAGTTTGAGAGACATCATGGCACATCAAATAGAGGGCTTCCTTGGCATCAAGAAGAGCACGGTTTTAGTTCCTACCACATATTGATCCTGGGACCCCTGTAAAAATGACTTAATGTCTCAATATCCTAAGTAATTCTTTAGACACATAAGCTCTATATTAGCAATGGCATTTCCTCCATAGAAGTTCCCTTTGTCGATTAAATCGAAGACATACACAATATGTGTGTCGATATTGCAAGAGGCAGAATGTAAGGGATAAAATTATAAATGGTTGGACTAAATTTATCATTAGAAATTTAATTAAATTCCAAATTATTTTTGGCAATTTATTTATAAAATATAGAAAGAGTGAAAGTAAGAAAATCCGAGAGAGGAAAGGCTAAGTTATCTAGCCTAACACACTAACTTTTTCTTATTGATATTTTGTGTACGTGTGTGTATGTGTACGTGTGTGTATGTGTACGTGTGTGTGTGTGTGTACTAGATCTATAATTTAAGTATGGGTATACAAATTAAGATGCAAATCGAGATTGGACCTGTGATTTCACTGGCATAGGAAACTCCCAAATAAGAAAGCTCCCTCTACCCAATTCAGGTTGGCACTCTCCCTTCAATTTATAGTATGAAAGAATTGCCTAGAACATGGAGTTCTAGTGCCCAGAGGCATTAGAGGTGGGAAAGGAACTCAGGTCTTCTCAATTCCAAAGCCAGCTCTCTGTCTCTTGTGCTATACTGTCCTAGTTATAAAGAGATGTATCTCAGATACATTCTCATCAAAAAGAAAAACATTTATTTTATGCTTTAAATCATGTCAATTCAAGAAAGAATTCATCCCTTTTTCTACTTATTCTTAAATTATAAAAATAAATAGATATAAAGATGTATCTGGGAAATTGACTCAACGGCCTCCTCTTTCTGTAGGCTTTGTTCAAATAGTTAGACTATCTGTGGACCAGGAATTCTCATTCATTAGAACCGGTTTCTTGGCATAAATATAAACGCAGAAGTTCAGTTATTCACCTACCTTGACGAGGAAAGCTTGGCAATCACTGACGTAGTCAAATTCCAGGCCATCAAAAGAATGGTAATGACGGTCCCCATAAATTGTGCAAACTGCGGGACATGGGTAGTAAGTGCAATTGAACATCCCTCGCCGACAAACACTGCGAGAGCAACAATGTTATTGACCTTCTAAAGAAGCTTTCTCATTGTTGGTTCTTCAAATCAGTATAAACATTAGTGGTTTAAGTCAAAGTTTATTTTCTAAACCCTTCCCTTTATGAGTTACTGTGTTTATGGGACAGATGAATTAATAAAATCAGAATAATTTCTGAAATGATGCCCTTGTCACAAATGAAGTAAGTGATGGAACCAGAAATTGAACACAGGACTAACAGCCAGAAGAAACTTCATATTTCATCAATGCTTAAAGTGTCCACGGTTTCATTAATACAGGACCTTCCTTCACTAGAGCTAATGAAATCAGGAGATAGTATGGTTAACAAATTTTCCCCAACCCTCCACTGAGTATCTCACCTGGTAATGAGACACTGTAAACTGAGCTAAGCTAATGCTCCAACAAAAGGCACATTGTAATATGGATCCAGATCCTACTGGACTTGGATGGCAGACATTTAAAAAAAAATCCCCCCCTTCTGAAACAGAACAGCACAGTCTAGGTAATTGGGATTAAATGACTTGCCCAGGGTCACACAGCTAGGAAGTTTTCGAGGGCAAATTTGAAACCAGGACTTTGTAACTCTGGGTCTGACATTTTATCCACTGTGCGACCACGCTGTCCCAATGAGAGACATTATTGCATCCATACTCAAAGTCTCTCCAGATTGTTAGAGCTTCTAAGAGGATGCAGTCTGCTGGAATAATTGCCACAATCCCAAGGTCACTGGCATGCTACAAGGAAGGATCAGAGCAGCAAAATTATTTTTCTTAATTTACTTTTCATTATGAACTTTAAAAGTCATAAAATGTGAACATTTAAAGAAAAACAAAAAGGAAAATTGAAAATAAAACTGCAAACTTTGGAAGTATACAGGGAATTTTAAGTGAATAATGAATTTAACACAAAAGAGATTAAGTATTGTAATAGAGAGCTGGTCTGGAATCCAGGAGGACCTAGCTTTAAGTTCTGCAGTCAGCAAATATTACCTGGGTAGTACAGACAACCCAAGAGAAGTCATTAACTCTCGGGTAGCTTTCCAAGGCTATAAGTTGTAGAGTAGACATCCACTTGCATTGGATGAGAGAGTTTCTTATGGAAAAGTGGCCCAAACCTAATGAATGAGAGTTCGATTTCTAACCCTAGGAATTAAAAACGAAGTTACTAAAATGGCTCTGTTTGTCTGTGTTCCTTTCTGAAACCCTGTTTGCTGTCTTTTGTGAAATGTTTCATTAATGATTCCTCGACAATATTTTCTTTATTAGTCAATTTATTCCTATCAGGTACATGATCTTATTCACAATCTGCAAATCTATGCCCATATTTTGGAAGTCATTCTATTTATATTTTAGGAAAAAAATTAAACCTTTACATCCTGTGTTAGAATCAATACTAAGTATTAGTTCCAAGGCAGAAGAGCAAGAAAAGCTTGGCAATTGGGTTTAAGTAACTTGCCCAGCATCACACAGCTGGGAAGTATAAAGGTCAGATTTGAACCTGGGATGTCCAGTCTCCAGGACTGGCCCTCCATCCACTGAGCCAACTAGCTGTCCCATTGTTCTACTTTAGAAAAATATTATTCTCTTTAAATTATGTCATACTAATTTTTCCCTTTTTAAAAAATAGAAAACGTGCCAAGGAATGCTATGTTGTTCTTTTGCTAGCAACCATTATAGTTATTGGTAACGCTGATACTTTTTTTTCCAAAAACATCTGGATTTATAACTGTTCATCATTTTATGATAGGCTAAACAAATAAGTAGAAGGATAACCAGTGATTTCCTTGTCACTTCCCAGAACCTTCCATTTTTACTTGATCAGTAGGTTTCAGAAGGGACCCCAGGCATGCTAGCATCTCTCTTGATGGACGTGAAGACAGCAGCCAGATTCAATAACTATCAGCCAGAGAATGCTGGCAGCAGAAATGCTTAAGCAAACCACAGTGAAATCATTGAAATTCATTACCAGGTATAACAAGGGGTAGAAATCACTTCTCCTGAAAGATATTCCCAGTCCTTCCAGAGGCACGGGCAGCTCTCAGGAACATAACATTTTCCTTTGTGTTCAGCCATGCTTCAAAATTAGGAAATAAAATATATTTAGTGAAAACTACTCATTTAAATGAAAAGCACAAAGAAATAGCCAAGCAACAGAATATTTTCTTATTCAGTATTAACAACATAGTATATTATCATCTCCATGTATATGTATCTGTATGTATGTGTGTGATGATACTACAAAATACTGACCCTGTTATTGCTGGTCATCAAAACTCAGACTCTTGGGAAGGAGAGATAAAATGGTATTGTAGGAAAAGAAGGAATTTAAAATATGAGTCCAAATATTTGTGACCTTGAGCAAGTCATTGTGCTTCACTATGCCAGTAGGTCTCGGTTTCCTCATCTATAAAATCAAGAAGTTGGAAGAGATAACGTCTAAATGTTCTGAGGGCTCTAAATCTATCTTCTTGTGAACATTCAATCTAAAGGGAAGTCTATTCCCAATTACTAAAGTTTTGATGATGCACTATGGCTACATAAAAGCAATATAGTTAATAAAGCTCTTAAACATCCCAAACAATGAGAAATATTTGCATTTTTTTTAAAAATCCTGTGACTCATAAAATTAAGTGAGAAAACAGGATATTGTATTAAAAAGTCTAAATTTAAGGGTCCAAGGACCTGGGGTTGAATCTCAGTTCTGGTATTTACAACTTATATGCCTCAGTTATCAAAGAATGCAGATGTCAGAAAGACTTTTCTTTTTTGCCACTTCAGATAACAGAAAGAGAAGTGAACTAGACATATGACAAGAGCAAGGAATGACAGGTGGACAACCATTGGGCTCCATTGGTGCCCCTGTTATGTTGGTAGAAAGGAAGATTTTCAGAATAATGAATTAATCAGCCCCATGTGGCAAAATTTTAGGAAAACATGGAAAGGAGTTGTGTGGCCCGGATAGGCATAGATGGGTTGCCTGAATTGCAGTTTGAATCAATAGAAGAAACTTGCTCATGTATAAGATCACAAATTTATGAATATTTGAGTGTGACTTATTTTTTTAAAAAAACCTCACATTAAGCCTTAGAATTGTGTACTGGATCTAAAGCAGAAAAGAGGTAAGGGCTACGCAATGGGGGGTTAAGTGACCCGTCCATGGACATACAGCTAGAAAGTGTCTGAACTCAGATTTGAACTCAGGACCTCCCATCTTAAAGCCTGACTTTCAATGCAGCTAACTGCCCCCAAGAGTGACTTTTTATTTAACATTTCTGAACTTCAGTTTGCTTATCAGTGGAATGAAAAAGCTAAATTAAATAATTAAGGCAGTTCCATTTCTAAATTTATGCTCTTTGAAAAACAAGTTGACAAAGAATCCATGATTATCTCATATTTCCCCTAAAACTTTGCTTGACACCTCCAACTAATACAATGAATATTTCCATTTGGCAGCAATAAAAGGATTCAACCTTATCCACCACAGATGATTGCTAATTCAAGCAGAAAATCAGAAAGACATTTTAATTGAAGAGAAATCAGCTGATAGGAAAGTTTTGCTACTGAAATGTTACCAAAAGTAATTAGTATTATATTTCATCTGACTTGAAATTGGAACTAACACTGATATGCTAGCAAGCATCCAAGAGGAGAACTTTGAATCCATGTTACAGGAGAATCAGTTGAAGGAATTAGAGATATGTAGTCCAGGGAAGAGGAGATTCAGGTGGGGCCGAAATGCTGTGCTCAAATATTTGAAGGATTTTAATAAAGAAGTAGAATTAGACATATTCTCTTTGTCTCCAGAGGCCAGAACTGAGAGCAATTGGAAATTATTGAGGGTAAAAATTTAGATTATTGTCAAGAAAAATTTTCCTAACAATTAAGAAACATCCAAAAGAAAAAGAGATTGTGTTGGGAAGTGGTAGGGGCTCCATCACTGTGATGTAGGACTTTAAACAGAGTCTGAATGAACAATTATCAGATGTTTTATAGTGAAAATAATTTTCTTTCAAATAATAAGGCATGTACTTTCTCTCCCACCTTCTCCCCACCACTGGGAGTGGGGGAAGAAAAAAGAAAAACAGAAAACCAAACCTCTCATTATATATATGTACAATCTCATAAAGGCCATGCTCCAAAATACATGTCTCATTCTATATCTGGCTGACTATTAATGAGAAGCACACTGGTAGGGCCTTAGAAGCCCTAGTTTTAGGAACAGGTGCCTACAGGTTATCCTTAGAACTGAAGGTAGCATGCTGGGAAAATTGGAAGACAGTATGGGAGAGATTAGGTTTGCATCCATACCTCACATCCTACACCAAGATAAACTCAGAATGGGTGAATGATCTGAATATAAAGAAGGAAACTATAAGTAAATTAGGTGAACACGGAATAGTATGCTTGTCAGACCTTTGGGAAAGGAAAGACTTTAAAACCAAGAAAGAGCTAGAAAAAATAAAAAAATGTAAAATCAATAATTTTGATTACATCAAATTAAAATGTTTTTGTACAAACAGACTAATGCATCCAAAATGAGAAGGGAAGCAACAAATTGGGAAACAATCTTCATTACAAAAACCTCTGACAAAGGTCTAATTATTCAAATTTATAAAGAGCTAAACTGGTTGTATAAAAATAACATGCCATTCTCCAATTGATAAATGGGCAAGGGACATGAATAGGCAATTTTCAGTTAAAGAAATCAAAACTAATAATAAGCAATGAAAAAGTGCTCTAAATCTCTTATAATCAGAAAAATGCAAATCAAAACAACTCTGAGGTATCACTTCTCACCTAGCAGATTGGCTAACATGACAGCAAAGGAAAATAATGAATGTTGGAGGGGATGTGGCAAAATTGGGACATTAATACATTGCTGGTGGAGTTGTGATTTGATCCAACCATTCGGGAGGGCAATCTGGAACTATGCCCAAAGGGCGATAAAAGACTGTCTGCCCTTTGATCCAGCCATAGCACTGCTGGATTTGTACCCCAAAAAGATAATAAAGAAAAAGACTTGTATAAGAATATTCATAGCTGGGCTTTTTGTGGTGGCAAAAAATTGGAAAATGAGGGGATGCCCTTCAATTGGGGAATGGCTGAACAAAGTGTGGTATCTGTTGGTGATGGAATACTATTGTGCTCAAAGGAATAATAAAGTGGAGGAATTCCACGGGAACTGGAACGACCTCCAGGAATTGATGCAGAGTGAGAGGAGCAGAACTGGGGGGAACATTGTACACAGAGACTGATACACTGTGGTACGATTGAACGTAATGGACTTCTCCATTAGTGGCAAGGCAGTGTCCCTGAACAATCTGCAGGAATCTAGGAGAAAAACCACTATCCACATTCAGAGGAAACACTGGGGGATTAAAAACAACTGCTTGAATACATGGGTTGAGGGGGATATGGCTGGGGATGTAGACTCTAAATGAACATCCTAATGCAAACACCAACAACATGGAAATAGGTTCTGATCAAGGACACAAGTAATGCCCAATGAAATTGTGCCTTGGCTGCAGGAAGGGTGGGTGGAGGAGAGGGAGGAAAATAATGTGATTATTGTAACCAAGGAATAATGTTCTAAATTGGCTAAATAAACTAATTCAAATGTGAAAAAAAAGAACTGAAGGTAGCAACAGCACTATGTAGACCTAACCTGAAAATTCAAGTAAGAATTGGTGGTGGGAGTGAGTCAAAGAAAGGACTGTCTATGAAATTATAAAATTGCGTTCCCTTTAAATCAAGGTATTTTTATATTTTGAAAAATTCTAATCCTTTAGTAGCAATACTTTTCCTCCAAATTCTAAAGTCAATTGTGGCTAGGGGGGAAAAAAAAAACATTCTTCATGCCAGCATGCTGTCATCAAAGATTAGTACATAAGGAGTTATATTCTACTGCCTTTAAAACCTAAGATTTTATGGTTTTCAATTCAAAAGCTGTCTTTCAACTAAATTAACAACCTTGTGAACAATACCATTGTAACCCCCTTATACTCAGCATTTAATCTACTGTGCCTGACTTTCATCTACATTAAAACACATTTGAATTTTTCTTTGTCTAATAACTAGAAATGGAAATTTGAATGATAAAGATGGACACCTCTTGCCATTCTTAGCACTAAAAGTATATGGAATTTTATTGTCAAAACCTATCAGATTTTTCTTAACTAAATTGCTGGGTTTATATCAGAAAAAAATCCCCCTGTACTTTATGCATTTCTTAGCATTTTCTTATCTTCACTCTTTTTTTCCTTAAACTCTATGTTAGAAGAGATGGAAAGCTACTTTAGCTCAATCTAGTCAAATATTATGAGCAAAGTCATGTTTAGTTAATTTAGTAGATGAATTAAAGTAAATTAACAAAAGCCTGCTTTATTCATTACAAATTTGAAAGAGGTCATATTGATATTATCAAACATTTATATATTGTGTGGTAGAGTAGGAAAAAAATGATTCTAAGATCAGAAGTCATCCAAATCCTGTGATCCTCAGTTTCTTCTTCTGTTAACAAAAAAAGTAGGTTAGGACAGCTAGATGGCTCTGGGGATTGAGAGCCAGGCATAGAATCATGAGATCTTGGGTTCAAATCTGACCTCAGAGACTTTGTAGTTGTGTAATGTTGGGCAATTCATTTGAAACCCATTGTATGCCCTTACAACTCTTCTGCCTTGGAACCAATAAAAAGTATTGATTATAAGATGGAAGGGGAGGATGTAAAAAATTAGGGCTACAAAATGTCCATGATACCTCTTCCTAGGATGGATGTGAAGAACCGATATGATGAAATATGAAAAGTATTATGTAAATTTAACTATATAAATGATGTAAATTTCAGCTAGTATTGGGGCCTCTAGGTGGTACATTGGATAGAGTATTGGATCTGGATTCCAGAAGATTCATCTTCTTGTGTTGAAATCTGAACTCAGACACGTGCTAGCTATATGATCCTAGACAAGTCATTTAATCCTATTTGCCTCTGTTTCCTTTCCTGTAAAATGAACTAGAAAAGAGAATGGTAAGCCACCCCATTACCTTTTCCAAGGAAATCCTAAATTGGGTTGTCTGGTGACCAAACAACAGCAAAAACTAGTATATCTTTAAATGATTCAGACACATAAGAGTCACTTCCACATTATTGTTTATTGAACTGGAAGAGTCATTTTTCTGTTTGTTTTCTGTCTTCAGCATCCTTATGAGTCCATAACACTTTTTAAAAAATAGCTTTTGTTTTCTTGAATGCCTAGCTCCTGATGTCTATTACAAGACCATGTCCATTATAAGTATTGTGGCTAATATGAGTAGTAAGGGTATTGCGCTCTTAGAATACTTGTGCTTAGCTTAAACTATAGGAGCTTGCCCATATTCATTTTTTACTTTTTTTTTGAGCAAACCTATTCATCTTAATATGAAATAATTGATCTACTTTGCTTATGGACTCTAGGCGTAAGGCATAAATGATATCCTCAAAACCCTGACTAGCCAATCCTCCAAATACTTCATTTCTTTGGAGTCACATAACAACTTTCTGAGGTCTCAGTGAATTTGTCTGACTTCTTTTAAAATAATCCCCATCCTAGTGACGAATGACTTGGAATATCCATTTGGAAAACTCTATGTGTTTCAAGGCTCCCTTAGGGAAATCTCTGTGTTGCAGAAATCCAAAAAACTTAAGCTTATGTCTAGAAGAGAAATGGAGAGGACTAGCACCCTGTTAGTTCTGGGCCATGTGCTCATTTGTTGTAGCGCTGAATACCCAAGGAAACTCAGGGCAAAAAAGCCCTTTAGTTGAAGAAGGAGAATATGAACAGATCTCAGGCATCTAAGCACCTAAGCACCAAGACAGGGTGGTCTGGTTTCTCACCTGAAGTTGAGTATAACTCCTAGTCTTCCCAGGGTTCCCTACTCCCTGTAGAGAGAGCTCCACATGTTCTGGGAGTACTATAGAGCCTGGGATTTCCCTCTGGTGGGGAAAATATAGGGTTTTTTTCACAGTTGTTTTTGGTTTGAGAAAGATCTTTACAAGCACTTAAATAAGTGGAAAGCTATGAGGACTGTGTAAGTTAATGTCTGTCTGTTTTATAGTATCATCATAAATTTAGGGGGTAAGTGCAAATTTTTATGACTCCTGAATATCAGCCCTAGACCTCATGAAAGAATATTAATTTGTTGGTTGCTTATAAACTGAATGTTGTCCAAAAATCCCTCATTGATTTGCTGGAGATGGCAAATATT